>NC_053389.1:10647742-10947742 GCF_905171765.1 Bufo bufo
ACGACCTCCCCCTGCTTCCAACTCGTCTCCTCCTTCTCTCTGTCTCCCCTTCTGAACTTTCCCCCTCTTCTTCTTCTCTTCGAGCAGGCACCCACGTGGCATCCACGGACACATCGTCATCATCAACCACTTCACTTGTATCTGACACCTCAGCAAAGGAAGCAGCAGCGGGTACAACATCATCATCATACTGTACGTCCATGTGTGTAATGCTGTTATCCCTGTTATCTCCATCCTCTGGCAATAATGGTTGCGCATCACTAATTTCATCCAAATGATGTGTAAATAACTCCTCTGAGGGATCAAGTGAAGGCTGTGGTGGCTGTGGTGGTAGTGGTGGTGGTGGCGGCGGACGGGAGAGTGGTAACTTGAGAGCAGGTGACCAAAGCTGAGCTGGAGGAGGATGGTGCGTCAAGGTTCTTAGCGGAAGCTGTAGAAGATTGGGTGTCCTGTGTTAGCCAGTCAACTATTTTCTCAGAATTTTTTGGGTTCAGGGTACGTGGTCTCTGAACACTGGGCATTATTCCAGGGCCAGTGGAAATCACAGCACCAGGACCACGACGGCCCCTGCGGCGTGGCCTGCCTCTGCCTGTCATTTTTTATTAGATAAGTGTTACTATGCGTGCAAGGTACTGTGCCCACTGCCCACCACTTATATAGGGTGGCACAGTACCTTGCACAGTCTGTGTGGGCCTGACACACACGGGCTTGCAAATGGGATTAGATCACAGAAAAAAAAATTATAGAATTTTTTTTATCTGCGAGGTATTTTCTGTCACACCCTGTATGAATGGTGTGCACTGCAGCCTCTCACACACGGGCAGGCAACTGCAATATATATATAAAATAAAATAAAAAAAGCTGACTGATGTACCAGCCCTGAAAAGGGCTTTTTGGGGTGCTGTCGGGACGCTGTCCTTACAGCAGAAGAGTCTGTGGACACAGAACACTGCCCTAGCTAACGCTTTCCCTATTGAATCAGCAGCAGCAGCACTGTCCCTCCTCTCACTGAGAATGCAGTTTCCGAATGAATCTAAAACAAATGCTGTCCAGGAGGTGGGAGGGTCTGGGAGGGAGGGTCTGCTGCTGATTGGCTGGAATGTGTCTGCTGACTGTGAGGTACAGGGTCAAAGTTTACTCAATGATGATGTATAGGGGGCGGACCGAACATCGCATATGTTCGCCCGCCGCGGCGAACGCGAACAAGCTATGTTCGCCGAGAACTATTCGGGCCATCTCTAGTCAGGACTTTACATAAAGGCAGACCCCCCCCCCCCTCTCTGGCTTTGACGATCCTTTCTAAACAGACTGTAATTCTGTACATTAACTGCCCAGTCATAGCTATCATCCACCCATGTCTCAGTTATTCCCACTGTCATAGCTATCATCCAGCCATGTCTCAGTTATTCCCACTGTCATAGCTATCATCCAGCCATGTCTCAGTTATTCCCACTGTCATAGCTATCATCCAGCCATGTCTCAGTTATTCCCACTGTCATAGCTATCATCCAGCCATGTCTCAGTTATTCCCACTGTCATAGTTATCATCCAGCCATGTCTCAGTTATTCCCACTGTCATAGCTATCATCCAGCCATGTCTCAGTTATTCCCACTGTCATAGCTATCATACAGCCATGTCCCAGTTATTCCCACTGTCATAGCTATCATCCAGCCATGTCTCAGTTATTCCCACTGTCATAGCTATCATCCAGCCATGTCTCAGTTATTCCCACTGTCATAGCTATCATCCAGCCATGTCTCAGTTATTCCCACTGTCATAGCTATCATCCAGCCATGTCTCAGTTATTCCCACTGTCCTAGCTATCATCCAGCCATGTCTCAGTTATTCCCACTGTCATAGCTATCATCCAGCCATGTCTCAGTTATTCCCACTGTCATAGCTATCATCCAGCCATGTCTCAGTTATTCCCACGGTCATAGCTATCATCCAGTCATGTCTCAGTTATTCCCACTGTCATAGCTATCATCCAGCCATGTCTCAGTTATTCCCACTGTCATAGCTATCATCCAGCCATGTCTCAGTTATTCCCACTGTCATAGCTATCATCCAGCCATGTCTCAGTTATTCCCACTGTCATAGCTATTATCTAGCGATGTCTCAGTTATTCCCACTGTCATAGCTATCATCCAGTCATGTCTCAGTTATTCCCACTGTCATAGCTATCATCCAGCCATGTCTCATTTATTCCCACTGTCATAGCTATCATCCAGCCATGTCTCAGTTATTCCCACTGTCATAGCTATCATCCAGCCATGTCTCAGTTATTCCCACTATGTCATAGTTCTCCTCACACATTACTAATTCCAGTTCATCAGTTTTATTAGTCAGGCTTCTGGCATTAGTATACATACAGTACAGACCAAAAGTTTGGACACATCTTCTCATTCAAAGAGTTTTCTTTATTTTCATGACTATGAAGGCATCAAAACTATAAATTAACACCTGTGGAATTATATACATAACAAACAAGTGTGAAACAACTGAAAATATGTCATATTCTAGGTTCTTCAAAGTAGCCAAATTTTGCTTTGATTACTGCTTTGCACACTCTTGGCATTCTCTTCATGAGCTTCAAGAGGTAGTCCCCTGAAATGGTTTTCCCTTCACAGGTGTGCCCTGTCAGGTTTAATAAGTGGGATTTCTTGCCTTATAAATGGGGTTGGGACCATCAGTGGCGTTGAGGAGAAGTCAGGTGGATACACAGCTGATAGTCCTACTGAATAGACTGTTAGAATTTGTATTATGGCAAGAAAAAAGCAGCTAAGTAAAGAAAAACGAGTGGCCATCATTACTTTAAGAAATGAAGGTCAGTCAGTCAGCCGAAAAATTGGGAAAACTTAAAAAATAAGGGCCATTTGTCCATGAAGGAGAGTGATGGGGTGCTGTGCCAGATGACCTGGTCTCCACAGTCACCGGACCTGAACCCAATCGAGATGGTTTGGGGTGAGCTGGACCGCAGATTGAAGGCAAAAGGGCCAACAAGTGCTAAGCATCTCTGGGAACTCCTTCAAGACTGTTGGAAGACCATTTCAGGGGACTACCTCTTGAAGCTCATCAAGAGAATGCCAAGAGTGTGCAAAGCAATAATCAAAGCAAAAGGTGGCTACTTTGAAGAACCTAGAATATGACATATTTTCAGTTGTTTCACACTTGTTTGTTATGTATATAATTCCACATGTGTTAATTCATAGTTTTGATGCCTTCATAGTCATGAAAATAAAGAAAACTCTTTGAATGAGAAGGTGTGTCCAAACTTTTGGTCTGTACTGTACATTTAGGAGGTTTATGTATATTTTTTACCCTTTTCCTTGTGAACTGTTCTAGTCCCTCCTTCCATTCCTCCCCCAGTCCCATTACCTTGCCCCCGGTCTCTATCTGCACTATCTTCCCCTCCTATAACGTAGTTCCCCTCCCCCCCAGTCCCTGGTTTAAACACCTCTCCAACCTTCTTGCCATCTTCTCCCCCAACACTTCTGCTCCTTCCCCATTGAGGTGCAGCCCATCGCTACGATAGAGCCTGTTGGTGACAGAGAAGTCGCCCAGTTCTCCAGTAACCCAAACCCCTCCTTCCTACACCAGTTCTGGAGCCACTTGTTCCCCTTCCTAATCTCCCGCTGCCTTTCTTGTGTGGCTCGTGGTACCTGCAGTTTTTCAGAAAACAGTCCCTTTGAGGTCCTTGCCCTGAGCTTGTGACCTAATTCCCTAAAATCATTTTTAAGGACTCTCCACCTACCTCTAACTTTGTCATTGGTTCCAATATGGACCATGACCGCTGGATCTTCTCCAGCCCCTCCCAGTAATCTGTCAACCCGATCTGCGATGTGTCGAACTCGAGTGCCAGGAAGACAACACACTGTTCGACGATCTCGTTCTTTGTGACAGATCAGGCAGATCACATTTTAACGCAGAACATGGAGCAACATCGAACTGGAGTTTCTTGGTCCCACCAGAGATGATTCTGAGGACCCACCTTCTGTGTGTATAGGACTTTAAGGGCCCTGTTTTATTAGGGGTCCATTATTGGGGGATCCTCTGGTACTCTGGTGGGCCAGTCCGACCCTAACGGGGAGTGGTCTACAAATGTCCTGTCATTCAGGCTTCAGAGGTTAGCAAGTATGAAAAATTTTAGAAAAATACTTCAAAAACTCCTTTTCCCATAAGATATTATATATATATATATTTTTATTGACATAAATAAATCAAAATCCGGCCATAAAACCATCATTTTTATACATAAATTACACAGAAATCTCAGCACGATCAAAATCCTGCAGATCCGTATGGACAAACGGATCAAAGTTTACAAATGGAGGCTGATCGACCTTGTATACAGGTGTTTGAAACAAAAAGGTTGTCCTTTTTTGTATAAATAAAGTTAATTGAAAGGGACCCTGTTTGAACTCCATATTTGGTTTAATTAACTTTATAAAAAAAAAAAAGAAAAACAAACAAACAGACAAATCACATGAACTTTTTATATATGTAAGATTGTACAAATGTCTTACAGGGGTATTCCCGGGTCTAGGTACTAATGACCCGTCCTTAGGATAGCTCATCAATATCAGATGGGCAGGGGTCCGACACCTGGTACAGCCGCTGACCATCAGCTGTTCTCAGCACCCGGTGGTGGCCATGGTGCCATGTTCTTGAAATGTCCTCCCTGTCCCGTCCCCGCACATACACGCGCCTTAGCACTAGAAACAGATACCATTTCCGTCTGAGATATGTTTTTTTAGACAGAGCAAAAGTACTTCATGCAGGACTTTTTTTTCCACCTTAAAAAAAAAGCCGATCTCTGAAGGAAATGCCTAAAACAGGTGCACAAGGTTCATAAGGGATGCACAGGATCCATTTTTTTTTTTTTTCTGTTCTTCCGATGGATCAGAAGAACGGAAAATGAAAGGTGATGTGAATCCAGCCTTAGATAGCGGTCTCCTTCAACTCCCCCATACACATACACACCGGCCGAGAGGTGGATAACAATTAAATAAATCCAGTGCCTGATCCACGACAATTCCACACACCCAACCTTTGTACATGCTTCTTTTTTTAAGGCCTCTTGCACACGAACGTATTTTCTTTCCGTATCCGTTCCGTTTTTTTTGCTGACCATTTGCGGAACCATTCATTTCAATGGGTCCGCAAAAAAAACTTAAGTTACTCCGTGTGCATTCCATTTCCGCATGTCCGTATTTCCGTTCCGCAAAAAAATAGAACATGTCCTATTATTGTCTGCATTACGGACAAGGATAGTGCTGTTCTGTTATGGTCCAGCTGTTCCGTTCCGCAAAATACATACGGTCGTGTGCATGAGCCCTAAAAAAGATTCAAAGATTTAAAATGCTTTTATTTTTTCTGTTGATGGAGCTGTGTGAAGCTTATTTTTTGTATTAACTGCTGTTTTCATTCTGGGGTACCTGCAACTTTTTGATCACTTTTTCTGTGTTTTTGGTGGGGACAGATTCTGCCATTCACCGTGCATTATAAATAAGACATGTATTGTATAAAATGGCTAATTAAGTCACATCACAGGGCACTGATGAGGGGGGCAGATGTGTACATACAACCCCTTAACGCTTATGATGTACGACTCCGTCATATAGATTTTAAGGGGTTAATGGCTAGGATCTGTTGGCTGTCGTTTGGGGTCTTAGATGGGGTGTTTTATCTAGAGGCTTTCTGGTGGATCGTTATTTGGGGGTATGCTTGTAGATAAAGGGCGCCACGTGCCCCCTCCATAATCTATTGGAGTGATCTTGGAATTATCGGGGACCACAAATCAGCATTACATTACTGTATATATGTAATAGACCTAATAGAAATATAATGAAAGGCTGCTTTTTGGTCCCAGATACTGTAATTCCAAGATCATTTCAGTCTAGTATAGGGGGAAGGTGGAGCAAATGACATTTGCGTGTAGGGATCACTCTCCCCACCTATCCCACCATGTATCCTGCATTGTGTCCACAACCTTCCCCCTGGAATGTGCAGTAGCCGTCCTGATGCCGGTGCCCTCATCCACCCCTCAGCTTCCCATGTGCGCTCTGCCAGCGTGCAGGTGGAGGCTCTGATTGGTGGGCAAGCAGCACTGAGAGCAGCCTGCGGACTGCTGCTCCACCTATCATTGCAGAAGAGAGAGAGGGGCACTGCTTGTCTCCTCTCTGCAATGTATTAATGCATCACATTGTGCCCTGCAGCTCACATAACATTCGAGACCCTGGACAAAACATCCAGGGCTCAAGCCCCGAATGTTTTGACCTGGCAAAGCCCCTGATGTCGAGACTCTCCCAGAGACCCCGGATCAGTTGACAAATCCACCAGGTGCTGGGAAAGCCTCCCGGAGAGCTGCCCTAATTGTGTGCAGTGGCGAGACTTACATCATGGAATGTTGTCCTACATCCAAAAACACAATGACGGGGTGGGGGAGGGGGAGGGGTGCAGCAGGAATGGAGTGGGCCTATAGCGAAAGTTGGAGTGGCTGAAAGGTCACGACAGTAACGGGGGCAGTGTATTCTGTAAAGAGTATAACAAAATAATAGCAAAGACAGGTGCACTCTGCAGTCTTACTAAACCCTCAAACTGATTTTAAAATTGAGAGATTAGTCAACATGTCCTACGGTGTACTGGTGAGTTGTTTGTGAGTCGGCCTCATGCTCCTGTAATTTGCCCACTGGCTTCTGGTATCGCCCATATGGCTCAGTTAGGAGAGTGTTAGGTCCCGGGCTACTTGAGAAACCTTGGCGTGGTTAGACATGTTCTACACCGTGGGACATGTTGACTAATCTCTCAATTTTAAAATCAGTTTGAGGGTTTAGTGAGACTGCAGAGTGCACCTGTCTTTGCTATTATTTTGTTATATTGTTATATTGATTATGACATCCACACAATTGCTACCTTGTGTAGGATGTCTATTGTGGTACTTGTGGTTCGCTGCGGGCATCCTCCACCGTATGCATTTTTGCTGGGGATCGCCATTAGCAATGGGCCACAAGTGCAGGATTTGCTCCCCTATATATATGCACGACTGCATGTGGGTTTGAGCACCTCCTCCTAATACCACGCTAGTCTTTTCAGTTTGTATTCTGTAAAGAGGCGTGAAGGGGCCATGGCTTTGTGCCTAACACAACCTCTTCCCTGCTGCATCAGTGTTTTTAAGAGTTGACAAGTATGATCTGCCCAAACATTAGTTACAGTAAATAATCCATAGTCTCACTGCTCTTACAGTAAAGAGTCCATAGTCTCACTGCTCTTACAGTAAAGAATCCATAGTCTCACTGCTCTTACAGTAAAGAGTCCCATAGTCTCGCTGCTCTTACAGTATAGAGTCCATAGTCTCACTGCTCTTACAGTAAAGAGTCCATAGTCTCACTGCTCTTACCGTAAAGAGTCCTCCTCTATGTTTGTGTACAAACCTTCTTTCCTCCAGACGCAGAGGATGTCCCCTCGTCACAGTCCTGGGGATAAATAGATGATGGGAGTGATCTCTGTACTGACCCCTGATATATTTATACATAGTAATTATATCTCCCCTCAGTCGTCTTTTTTCTAAAGTGAATAACCCTAATGTTGATAATCTTTCAGGGTACTGTAGTTCCCCATTCCAGTTATTACTTTAGTTGCCCTCTTCTGGACCCTCTCCAGCTCTGCTATGTCTGCCTTGTTTACAGGAGCCCAGAACTGTACACAGTCCTCCATGTGTGGTCTGACTAGTGATGTGTAAAGTGGTAGGACTATGTTATCATCATGGGCATCGATGCCCCTTTTGATGCAACCTATTATCTTATTGGCCTTGGCAGCAGCTGCCTGACACTGGTTTCTACAGCTTAGTTTTTCTGTTCACTAAAATTCCTAGGTCCTTTTCCATGTCAGTGTTACCCAGTGTTTTACCATTTAGTATGTACGGGTGACTTGCATTTTTCCTTCCCATGTGCATAAACTTACATTTATCAGTGTTAAACCTCATCTGCCACTTCTCTGCCCAAGCCTCTAATCTACCCAGATCCATCAGTAGCAGTATACTGTCCTCTGTAGTATATATACAGTATACTGTCCTCTGTAGTATATACACAGTATACTGTCCTCTTTAGTATATATATACAGTATACTGTCCTCTGTAGTATATATGTACAGTATACTGTCCTCTGTAGTATATATACAGTATACTGTCCTCTGTAGTATATATACAGTATACTGTCCTCTGTAGTATATATATACAGTATACTGTCCTCTGTAGTATATATACAGTATACTGTCCTCTGTAGTATATATATAGTATACTGTCCTCTGTAGTATATATACAGTATTCTGTCCTCTGTAGTATATATACAGTATACTGTCCTCTGTAGTATATATATATATGTATACTGTCCTCTGTAGTGTGTGTGTGTATATATATATATAATTATACTTTCCTGTGTAGTATATATGCCGTATACTGTCCTCTGTAGTATATATACAGTATACTTTCCTCTGTAGTATATATATACAGTGTACTGTCCTCTGTTGTATATATATGAACAGTATACTGTCCTCTGTAGTATATATATACAGTGTACTGTCCTCTGTTGTATATATACAGTATACTGTCCTCTGTAGTATATATATATACAGTATACTGTCCTCTGTAGTATATATACAGTATACTGTCCTCTGTAGTATATATATACAGTATACTGTCCTCTGTAGTATATATATACAGTATACTGTCCTCTGTAGTATATATACAGTATACTGTCCTCTGTGGTATATATATACAGTATACTGTCCTCTTCTGTGTTAATTACTTTACACAGTTTAGTGTCATCTGCGAAAATTGATATTTTACTGTGCAAGCCTTCTACAAGATCATTAATAAATATATTGAAGAGAATAGGGCCCAATACTGACCCCTGAGGTACCCCACTAGTGACAGTGACCCCTCCAGTACTGACCCCTGAGGTACTCCACTAGTGACAGTGACCCCTCCAGTACTGACCCCTGAGGTACCCCACTAGTGACAGTGACCCAATCTGAGTGTGTACCGTTAATAACCACCCTCTGTTTTCTATCATTGAGCCAGTTACTTACCCACATACAGACGTTTTCTCCCAGTCCGAGCATTCTCATTTTATATACTAACCTTTTATGTGGTACAGTGTCAAATGCTTTGGAGAAGTCCAGATATACGGCATCCATTGATTCGCCTCTGTCAAGTCTAGAACTTACCTCCTCATAGAAACTGATTAAATTAGTTTGACATGACCGATCCCTCATGAAGCCATGCTGATATGATGTTATTTGCTTTTTTTCATTGAGGTACTCCAAGATAGTGTAAGAGGCAGCCCTGAATCAACCAGCAGCATTTCCAGCACTTATATCTATGCAGACTGTCATGTTTCCCTCCGGCCACCAGAGGCCACTGTGACTGAACAGGAACCTGAGTTGTGCTGGCCAGAGGCTAAGAAAGAGTTACGAAGTTTTCCCGGGCTGTTCTAGAGGTTGCTGGGGCTTTGCTGAGATACAGTCCTGATCAAAAGTTTAAGACCACTTGAAAAATGGCAAAAAATCATATTTAGCATGGCTGGATCTTAACAAGGTTCCAAGTAGAGCTTCAACATGCAACAAGATGAAATGGGAGTGATACAAAACATTTTTTGAGCATTCAATTTAATGAAAACAACGAATAAACTGAAACAGGCTGTTTTTCAGCTGATCAAAAGTTTAGGACCCCACCTCCAAATAAAAACTAAACCCCCCCAAAACAGAAATCCAACTTCCAAACATGAACTCAGTAATGAGTAGCTCCGCCGTTATTGTTTCGGCATGCTTGATGCAAGCGTTTCCATGAGGTAAGTGAGAACATTTCTCCAAGTGGTGAAGACGGCCGCACGAAGGCCATCTACTGTCTGGAACTGTTGTCCATTTTTGTAAACTTCCCTTGCCATCCATCCCCAAAGGTTCTCAATTGGATTTAGATCAGGGGAACACGCAGGATGGGCCAAAATAGTGATGTTATTCTCCTGCAAGAAGTCCCTTGTCCTGCGGGCATTGTGTACTGTAGCGCTGTCCTGTTGAAAAACCCAGTCGTTACCACACAGACGAGGGCCCTCAGTCATGAGGAATGCTCTCTGCAACATCTGGACATAGCCAGCGGCCGTTTGACGCCCCTGCACTTCCTGAAGCTCCATTGTTCCACTGAAGGAAAAAGCACTCCAGACCATTATGGCGCCCCCTCCACTGTGGCGCGTAGAAAACATCTCAGGTGGGATCTGCTTGTCATGCCAGTAACGTTGGAAACCATCAGGACCATCAAGGTCAAATTTTTTCTAATCAGAGAATAAAACTTTCTTCCACCTTTGAATGTCCCATGTTTGGTGCTCTCTTGCAAAGTCCAAACGAGCAGTTCTGTGGCGTTCAAGGAGACGAGGTCTTTGAAGAAGTTTTTTGTTTTTGAAGCCCTTCAGTCTCAGATGCCGTCTGATGGTTAGCAGTCAGCACCAGTAAGGGCCTTAATTTGGGTCGAGGATTGTCCAGTGTCTTGACGGACAGCCAATTGGATCCTCCGGCTCAGTGCTGCTGAAATTTTTTGTTGACTTTTTTGTTCCATAACCCTCAGGATCATTTAAGAAATTCCAAATGACTGTCTTAGGCTACTTTCACACTACCGTTCAGGGCTCCACTTGTGAGCTTCGTTTGAAGGGGCTCACAAGCGGCCCTGAACGCATCCGTACTGCCGTAATGCATTCTGAGTGGATGCGGATCCGCTCAGAATGCATCAGTCTGGCAGAGTGCAAGCAGCGTTCGGGTGTTCGCCTGGCCGTGCGGAGGCAAGCGGATCTGTCCAGACTTACAATGTAAGTCAATGGGGACGGATCCGTTTGAAGTTGACACAGTATGGCTCAATTTTCAAACGGATCCGTCCCCCATTGACTTTCAATGTAAAATCTGGACGGATCCGTCTGAAGCTACTTTCACACTTAGAATTTTTTCTACAATATAATGCAGCCTGTTTCAGTGTAATCGTTATTTTCAATTAATTGAATGCTCAAAAAATGTTTTGTCTCACTCTCATTTCTTCTTGTTGCATGTTGAAGCTCTACTTGGAACCTTGTTAAGATCCAACAATATAAAATATGATTTTTTGCCATTTTTCAAGTGGTCTTAAACTTTTGATCAGAACTGTAACAGGGAGAGATGGACTGCTGAGAGATAACAGTAAAAGACTGGAGCAGCAGGAGGCTATATTAGCTGAGTTTTCCCTGACAGCTGTGGATCAGCACACAGAGGACTGTACTGTGTGTTCCAGAGGAGTGGACCATGTGTAGAGACCAGTACAAGCCGGATTCTTCCTGCCAGAGCTGAAACTAGGTGAATATCTTCATCTGCTGTGACCAGAGAGAGAAAGACAGACAATCAAGCGACCGGACCTGAAGCCAGACTGCATCTTATGGGATCCAGGAGAATCTGCAGAACTGTGAGTGCCACCGGTGCTTTTCTGTGATAGGTTATAGAGTCTAGTGCGCTGTAGAAGCGGACCCTGAGTAGCAGGGGTAGATAGGAGTATATCAGCTGAGTGTAGCCTGGACTCTGATGTGTTTGCTGCAGAACGCATTTATTCTAACTCTTGTTCATGTATCCTGTGTAAACCTGTTTATACTGTTAATCCGATTTTCCAGCAGTTACATCTGGTTCTTTAATAAAGCCGGTTTATCTTCAGTCTCCTTGTCCGCTGTACTGTACTTGAATCCTGCTTTGCGGTCTCTCCCTGCTCTGACCGCTACAATAGCATCTCTCAGAAAACCTTCAAACAGTTTACCCACAACAGATGTTAAACTTACCTGCCTATAGTTTCCAGGCTCTGTTTTTGAACCCTTTTTGAATATTGGCACCACATTTGCTATGCGCCAATCCTGTGGGACATTCCCTGTCAGTATAGAGTCCTTAAATATCAGAAATAAGGGTCTGGCTATGACATTATTTAATTCTCTTAGGATACGGGGGTGTATGCCATTTGGTCTTGGCAATTTGTCTATTTTAATCTTTTTAAGACACCGCTGTACTTCTTCCTGGGTCAGACAGGGCACTTTTAGGGTCCATTCACACGTCCGCAAAATGGGTCCGCATCCGTTCCGCAATTTTGCGGAACAGGTGCGGACCCATTCATTTTTCAATGGTGATGGAATGTGCTATCCACATCCGCTCTTCCAGATCCGCACTTCCGTTCTGCAAAAAAATAGAACATATCCTATTCTTGTCCACAATTGCGGGCAAGAAAAGGCATTTTCTATGAGAGTGCCGGCGATGTGCAGTCCGCAAAATGCGGAACGCACATTGCCAGTGTCCGTGTTTTGCGGATCCGCAAAACACATACGGACGGGTGAATGGACCCTTAATGGGGAATTTACTTTTACATTCTGAATTTCATCTGACAGTTTATTTTCCTCAGTGAATACAGTGGAGAAAAAATATTTAATAGCTTTGCTTTCTCCTCGTCACTCTCTGCAACTCCCCTCTTACTCTGTAGAGGGCCGACACCTTCAGATTTATACTTTTTACCATTTATATAATTGAAGAACATTTTAGGGTTAGTTTTGCTCTCTTTGGCAATTAATCTCTCGGTCTCTAGTTTGGTGGCTTTTATTTGTTTTTTACATATTCTATTTTTTTCCTTATAGTTTTTCAGTGCTTCTGTGCCACCCTCCTGTTTTAGTGATTTTAAACGCTTTCTTTTTGTCATTTATTGCTTTCTTTACAGTTCTATTTATCCACATTGTTTTTTTTTCTTGTTCCTTAACCTTTTATTCCCATACGGTATGTACCTCTCGCAATTAGATTTCAGGATGTTTTTAAAAATATCCCATTCTGTGGCTGTATTTTTGTTTTTGAGGACTTTGTCCCAGTTAGTTAGGCCTATGGCCTCTCTTAGTTGGCTAAATTAAACTTTTTTGAAGTTTGGCATTTTTGTTCCTCCCTGTAGAAACACTCTTTTGAATGATAATTGGAAGGTTATTACTTTCTGGTCACTATTTCCCAGGTGTCCCCCGACCTGCACGTCTGTTGTTCTGTCAGGCCTATTGGTTAGTACTAAGTCCAGTATGGCCGTCCCTCTAGTCAGGTCCTGAACCAGTTGGGAAAGGTAATTGTCTTTGGTTATTGCCAAGAACCTGTTTCCTATATGAGATGTACAGGTCTCAGTTTCCCAGTCTATATCTGCGGAGTTCCCCCATAATAATCACCTCATTATGATTTGCCGCCTCGTCTATCTCGTTTAGTAGTAGATTTCCTGTGGACTCTGGTATATTAGGTGGTTTATAGTAAACTCCTATTAGTAATTTATTACTGTTTTTGCCTCCATGTATCTCTACCCACAGAGACTCCACATGTCCATGTCCCTCACTTATATCTTCTCGGACTGTGGGCTTTAGACAAGACTTTACATAAAGGCAAACCCCTCCCCCTCTCCGGTTTTGACGATCCTTTCTAAACAGACTGTAACCTTGTACATTAACTGCCCAGTCATAGCTATCATCCAGCCCTGTCTCAGTTATTCCCACTGTCATAGCTATCATCCAGCCGTGTCTCAGTTATTTCCACTATGTCATAGTTATCATCCAGCCATGTCTCAGTTATTCCCACTGTCATAGCTATCATCCAGCCGTGTCTCTGTTATTCCGACTGTCATAGCTATCATCCAGCCATGTCTCAGTTATTCCGACTGTCATAGCTATCATCCAGCCATGTCTCAGTTATTCCCACTGTCATAGGTATCATCCAGCTGTGTCTCAGTTATTCCCACTGTCATAGGTATCATCCAGCCATGTCTCAGTTATTCCCACTGTCATAGCTATCATCCAGCCATGTCTCAGTTATTCCCACTGTCATAGCCATCATCCAGCCATGTCTCAGTTATTCCCACTGTCATAGATATCATTCAGCCATGTCTCATTTATTCCCACTGTCATAGCTATCATCCAGCCATGTCTCAGTTATTCCCACTATGTCATAGTTCTCCTCACACATTACAAATTCCAGTTCATCAGTTTTATTAGTCAGGCTTCTGGCATTAGTATACATACAGTACAGACCAAAAGTTTGGACACATCTTCTCATTCAAAGAGTTTTCTTTATTTTCATGACTATGAAGGCATCAAAACTATGAATTTACACATGTGGAATTATATACATAGCAAACAAGTGTGAAACAACTGAAAATATGTCATATTCTAGGTTCTTCAAAGTAGCCACCTTTTGCTTTGATTACTGCTTTGCACACTCTTGGCATTCTTTTGATGAGCTTCAAGAGGTAGTCCCCTGAAATGGTTTTCACTTCACAGGTGTGCCCTGTCAGGTTTAATAAGTGGGATTTCTTTCCTTATAAATGGGGTTGGGACCATCAGTGGTGTTGAGGAGAAGTCAGGTGGATACACAGCTGATAGTCCTACTGAATAGACTGTTAGAATTTGTATTATGGCAAGAAAAAAGCAGCTAAGTAAAGAAAAACGAGTGGCCATCATTACTTTAAGAAATGAAGGTCAGTCAGTCAGTCTATTTGACCATGGAGAGTGATGGGGTGCTGCGCCAGATGACCTGGCCTCCACAGTCACCGGACCTGAACCCAATCGAGATGGTTTGGGGTGAGCTGGACCGCAGATTGAAGGCAAAAGGCCAACAAGTGCTAAGCATCTCTGGGAACTCCTTCAAGACTGTTGGAAGACCATTTCAGGGGACTACCTCTTGAAGCTCATCAAGAGAATGCCAAGAGTGTGCAAAGCAGTAATCAAAGCAAAAGGTGGCTACTTTGAAGAACCTAGAATATGACATATTTTCAGTTGTTTCACACTTGTTTGTTATGTATATAATTCCACATGTGTTAATTCATAGTTTTGATGCCTTCATAGTCATGAAAATAAAGAAAACTCTTTGAATGAGAAGGTGTGTCCAAACTTTTGGTCTGTACTGTACATTTAGGAGGTTTATGTATATTTTTTACCCTTTTCCTTGTGAACTGTTCTAGTCCCTCCTTCCATTCCTCCCCCAGTCCCTCTACCTCGCCCCCGGTCTCTATCTGCACTATCTTCCCCTTCTATAACGTAGTTCCCCTCCCACCCAGTCCCTAGTTTAAACACTGCTCCAACCTTCTTGCCATCTTCTCCCCAACACTTCTGCCCCTTCCCCATTGAGGTGCAGCCCGTCCCTACGATAGAGCCTGTAGCCGATAGAGAAGTCGCCCAGTTCTCCAGGAACCCAAACCCCTCCTTCCTGCACCAGTTCTGGAGCCACTTGTTCCCCTTCCTAATCTCCCGCTGCCTTTCTTGTGTGGCTCGTGGTACAGGCAGTATTTCGGAAAACACTACCTTTGAGGTGCCCTGAGCTTGTGACCTAAATCCCTAAAATAATTTTTAAGGACTCTCCACCTGCCTCTAACTTTGTCATTGGTTCCGATATGGACCATGACCACTGGTTCTTCTCCAGCCCCTCCCAGTAATCTGTCAACCCGATCTGCGATGTGTCGAACTCGAGTGCCAGGAAGACAACACACTGTTCGACGATCCCGTTCTTTGTGACAGATCAGGCAGATCACATTTTAACGCAGAACATGGAGCAACATCGAGCTGGAGTTCCTTGGTCCCACAAGAGATGATTCTGAGGACCCACCTTCTGTGTGTATTGGACTTTAAGGGCCCTGTTTTATTAGGGGTCCATTATTGGGGGATCCTCTGGTACTCTGGTAGGCCAGTCCGACCCTAACGGGGAGGGGTCTACAAATGTCCTGTCATTCAGGCTTCAGAGGATTAGCAAGTATGAAAAAATTTTGAAAAACACTTCAAAAACTCCTTTTCCCCTAACATATTATATATATATTTTTTTATTGACATAAATAAATCAAAATCCGGCCATAAAACCATAATTCTTATACATAAATTACACAGAAATCTCAGCGTGATCAAAATCCTGCAGATCCGTATGGACAAACGGATCAAAGTTTACAAATGGAGGCTGATCGACCTTGTATACAGGTGTTTGAAACAAAAAGGTTGTCCTTTTTTGTATAAATAAATTGAAAGGGACCCTGCTTGAACTCCATATTTGGTTTAATTAACTTTATAAAAAAATAAGAAAAACAGACAAATCACATGAACTTTTTATATATGTAAGATTGTACAAATGTCTTAATGGGGTATTCCCAGTTCTAGGTACTAATGACCCGTCCTTAGGATAGCTCATCGATATCAGATGGGCAGGGGTCCGACACCTGGTACAGCCGCTGACGATCAGCTGTTCTCAGCACCCGGTGGTGGCCATGGTGCCATGTTCTTGAAATGTCCTCCCTGTCCCGTCCCCGCACATACATGCGCCTTAGCACTAGAAACAGATACCATTTCCGTCTGAGATCCTGCATGCAGGACTTTTTTTTTTCCACCTTAAAAAAAAAGCCGATCTCTGATGGAAATGGCTAAAACAGGTGCACAAGGTTCATAAGGGATGCACAGGATCCGTTTTTTTTTTCTGTTCTTCCGATGGATCAGAAGAACGGAAAATGAAAGGTGATGTGAATCCAGCCTTAGATAGCGGTCTCCTTCAACTCCCCCATACACATACATACCGGCCGAGAGTCAATGGGTTTTTGGTGGATAACAATTAAATAAATCCAGTGCCTGATCCACGACAATTCCACACACCCAACCTTTGTACATGCTTCTTTTTTTAAGGCCTCTTGCACACAAACTTATTTTCTTTCCGTATCCGTTCCGTTTTTTTTGCTGACCGTTTGCGGAACCATTCATTTTAATGGGTCCGCAAAAAAAACTTAAGTTACTCCATGTGCATTCCATTTCCGCATGTCCGTATTTCCGTTCCGCTAAAAAATAGAACATGTCCTATTATTGTCTGCATTACGGACAAGGATAGGACTGTTCTGTTATGGTCCAGCTGTTCTGTTCCGCAAAATACATACGGTCGTGTGCATGAGCCCTAAAAAAGATTCAAAGATTTAAAATGCTTTTATTTTTTCTGTTGATGGAGCTGTGTGAAGCTTATTTTTTGTATTAACTGCTGTTTTCATTCTGGGGTACCTGCAACTTTTTGATCACTTTTTCTGTGTTTTTGGTGGGGACAGATTCTGCCATTCACCGTGCATTATAAATAAGACATGTATTGTATAAAATGGCTAATTAAGTCACATCACAGGGCACTGATGAGGGGGGCAGATGTGTACATACAACCCCTTAACGCTTATGATGTACGACTCCGTCATATAGATTTTAAGGGGTTAATGGCTAGGATCTGTTGGCTGTCGTTTGGGGTCTTAGATGGGGTGTTTTATCTAGAGGCTTTCTGGTGGATCGTTATTTGGGGGTATGCTTGTAGATAAAGGGCGCCACGTGCCCCCTCCATAATCTATTGGAGTGATCTTGGAATTATCGGGGACCACAAATCAGCATTACATTACTGTATATATGTAATAGACCTAATAGAAATATAATGAAAGGCTGCTTTTTGGTCCCAGATACTGTAATTCCAAGATCATTTCAGTCTAGTATAGGGGGAAGGTGGAGCAAATGACATTTGCGTGTAGGGATCACTCTCCCCACCTATCCCACCATGTATCCTGCATTGTGTCCACAACCTTCCCCCTGGAATGTGCAGTAGCCGTCCTGATGCCGGTGCCCTCATCCACCCCTCAGCTTCCCATGTGCGCTCTGCCAGCGTGCAGGTGGAGGCTCTGATTGGTGGGCAAGCAGCACTGAGAGCAGCCTGCGGACTGCTGCTCCACCTATCATTGCAGAAGAGAGAGAGGGGCACTGCTTGTCTCCTCTCTGCAATGTATTAATGCATCACATTGTGCCCTGCAGCTCACATAACATTCGAGACCCTGGACAAAACATCCAGGGCTCAAGCCCCGAATGTTTTGACCTGGCAAAGCCCCTGATGTCGAGACTCTCCCAGAGACCCCGGATCAGTTGACAAATCCACCAGGTGCTGGGAAAGCCTCCCGGAGAGCTGCCCTAATTGTGTGCAGTGGCGAGACTTACATCATGGAATGTTGTCCTACATCCAAAAACACAATGACGGGGTGGGGGAGGGGGAGGGGTGCAGCAGGAATGGAGTGGGCCTATAGCGAAAGTTGGAGTGGCTGAAAGGTCACGACAGTAACGGGGGCAGTGTATTCTGTAAAGAGTATAACAAAATAATAGCAAAGACAGGTGCACTCTGCAGTCTTACTAAACCCTCAAACTGATTTTAAAATTGAGAGATTAGTCAACATGTCCTACGGTGTACTGGTGAGTTGTTTGTGAGTCGGCCTCATGCTCCTGTAATTTGCCCACTGGCTTCTGGTATCGCCCATATGGCTCAGTTAGGAGAGTGTTAGGTCCCGGGCTACTTGAGAAACCTTGGCGTGGTGCCCGGGCTTAGACATGTTCTACACCGTGGGACATGTTGACTAATCTCTCAATTTTAAAATCAGTTTGAGGGTTTAGTGAGACTGCAGAGTGCACCTGTCTTTGCTATTATTTTGTTATATTGTTATATTGATTATGACATCCACACAATTGCTACCTTGTGTAGGATGTCTATTGTGGTACTTGTGGTTCGCTGCGGGCATCCTCCACCGTATGCATTTTTGCTGGGGATCGCCATTAGCAATGGGCCACAAGTGCAGGATTTGCTCCCCTATATATATGCACGACTGCATGTGGGTTTGAGCACCTCCTCCTAATACCACGCTAGTCTTTTCAGTTTGTATTCTGTAAAGAGGCGTGAAGGGGCCATGGCTTTGTGCCTAACACAACCTCTTCCCTGCTGCATCAGTGTTTTTAAGAGTTGACAAGTATGATCTGCCCAAACATTCTTCAGAAACGTTAGCATTATAGAAAATGATAAAATTTGCACGTTGTCTTTATTTTTAAAAACATTTTTACCATGAGAATGTGAAGGTCATAATAAGAGCAAGACAAAAGCGGTGATTGGCAGCTCCATTACACACACAAGTACTGGTGACAATTTCACGTATGGTGAGAGGCGGTCGGTGTGAAGGTAACGCGGGTCGTGTAATACACAGCTGAACTCTCGCTGCTTGGGTAGGAATTTGCGATATCGGTGGTAAAATAATAGCTCTGGGTCAGGGCATGGATTGTGGTTCTGGTGCCAGTAGTAATGGGTGCTGGACGACTGGTGCTGACTGATGCCGGCCTACTAGAAGGTCTTACTAGAACTGACTTCGGCATTGCTGCATCTGATGCTTACATTTATTTGCCCGGTGGCGCTGGAGGTGGCAGTGCCCGTATAGTTGGAGCACATGTTCTCAGTGGCACATCCTGCCATGGACAGCACTGGATTCGGGGGATCTAGGAAAGAAAAAAGGAAAGCATCATCTCATAGACTTAGTATTAGTCAGAAATGTAATTCATGAAGGTTGCCCTGATATGATTCATGAGCTCCCATGGGTAAAGGCCAAGGATGAGGCGCTAGCACCTCTCCTGCATGATCGAGTCATTGATGATTTGGGTATACAGGTTTATTGGTTATGTAATTTAGAAGACCCATTTTTATAAATAAAAAAATCAAGGTGTATGGGCACCATAAGAGCTCCCAAACCAGGGGGAGTCACTTCTTATTAAATAATGCTATGCACCACTGAGATAGACTCCATCAAAGTTATGTGATCACATAGTGAGCTGCTTAGAGAACACACACCTATAATTTATCTTACTTGTGGTGGTTGTTATACCACATGGGACCTCTTGGTGTGCTGTTTACAGAACGCATTCCTTTCTCTTGGTATTTACTTGTGGTGGTTGTAATACCACATGGGACCTCTTGGTGTGCTGTTTACAGAACACACTCCTTTCTCTTGGCATTTCCTTATGGTGGTTGTAATACCACATGTGACCTCTTGGTGTGCTGTGTGGAGACCACACAGCTATCATTTAACTTACTTGTGGTGGTTGTCATATGTCATGTATCCACTTGGTGTGCTGTTTACAGAACACACTTCTTTTTCTTGGTATTTACTTGTGGTGGTTGTGATACCACATGTGACCTCTTGGTGTGCTATTTACAGAACGCACTCCTTTCTCTTGGTATTTACTTGTGGTGGTTGTAATACCACATGTGACCACTTGGTGTGCTGTGAACTGAAGCCACCCCTCTCCTTTCTCTTTGTACTTACTTGTGGTGGTACTCATTGAGTATGTAGAACATCGGGTTTCCTGTCCCGTGCACTGGATTTCAGTATCCGGCACACATGTGGAAGATGTTAGCGAGAAACAAGAAGGGCAGATCAGACCATTTTTATTTGCATTTCCAGATGATACTGAAATCAGAAAATCAAGAAATATACAAGTCAGTCAATGGGGTCACTTCAATAATATAAAAAAAAACATAATACATTATGAGAACTAAAAATAAAAAATCTTAGGAGAAAGTCAATTACCTATTGGTGCTACTGGAGCGCATTTATCAGCCTTGCAGCAGGCGGTGTTTATTTCTACCGTCATGAACTGATTGCTGAGACTCTTCCGATTGCATTCAGACGACTGTCCACATCCTCGCACAACGGTGTAAGTCGTTAGTCCGTACGCTCTGACTACATCATCAACACATAAGGGGTTAACAACAGTGCGGTCTCCAACCCTCTAATTATAACTGACTGCACCATGAAAGGAGCGAGAAGGGAGAGAAATGAGAGAAGAGAGATAAAGAAGGGAGTACAGAGAGCGAAAAGGAAGTAGGAGAGAGAGAGAGATAAAAAAGAAGGTAAAGAAAGAGAAAATAATGATGAGAGGGAAGGAGGAGAGTGAGATCAAGAGAAGAAGACAGAAGGAAGCATAACTACTGTGTAGGGCACTAAGGGGGCATAACTACTGAGTGGGGGCACTAAGGCGGCATAACTACAGTTTGAGGGCACTAAGGGGGCATAACTACTGAGTGAGGGCACTAAGGCAGCATAACTACAGTTTGAGGGCACTAAGGGGGCATAACTACTGAGTGGGGGCACTAAGGTGGCATAACTACAGTTTGAGGGCACTAAGGGGGCATAACTACTGAATGGGGCACTTAGGGGGCATAACTACTGAGTGGGGGCACTAAAGGGGGCATACTGTAAAGTAAACATGACTGAGCGGTGAATGGGTGGCAGGTTGTATGGCAATCATGGATGGATGCAGGGAAGTTGCTCACAGGGGGCCCCATTGAGAACTTTGCTATGGGGCCCTGCCTTTTTTTAGCCAGCCCCTGATGAGATCAGAATGGAAAGAGAGAAACTAAAAAGTGAGAGAGTGAGCAGAGGGTTGTGAAGGAACGGATGCACTGTGCAAATGTGGAAAGAAGAGTAGACAAAAAGGGAAGAGAGTAGGAAAGAAAGAAAGATGTAGAGATGGCCGGGGAGGAAAGAAAGGGAGGACAGAGGGGAAGAGAAGAGGAGAGAGGGATTAGTGAGAGAGAGGAAGGTAGGGAATAAAGAGGGGAAGAGGTTAGAGGATGCAATAGAAAGAGAGGGTAAAGAGAAAAAGAATGAAAAATACAGAAGTAGGAGCAAGAGTGAGTGATTGTCTCACATAATTGCCCCACTAGGAGTAGTACAGGGTGGGCCATTTATATGGATACACCTTAATAAAATGGGAATGGTTGGTGATATTAACTTCCTGTTTGTGGCACATTAGTATATGTGAGGGGGGGAACTTTTCAAGATGGGTGGTGACCATGACGGCCATTTTGAAGTCGGCCATTTTGAATCCAACTTTTGTTTTTTAAATAGGAAGAGGGTCATGTGACACATCAAACTTATTGGGAATTTCACACGAAAAACAATGGTGTGCTTGGTTTTAACGTAACTTTATTCTTTCATGAGTTATTTACAAGTTTTTGACCACTTAGAAAATGTGTTCAATGTGCTGCCCATTGTGTTGGATTGTCAATGCAACCCTCTATTCCCACTCTTCACACACTGATAGCAGCACCGCAGGAGAAATTCTAGCACAGGCTTCCAGTATCCTTACTGTTGGAACAAAAAAATTGATGGTATGGTGTGGTATATGGGGTACAAAGATAGTGGGGCCATTCTTCATCAATGGAAACCTCAAGGCCACTGGATATGCGAAATTGCTACATGATGATGTGTTTCCCTCTTTATGCACTGAAGCTGGCACGTTCCCTGAGTTTTTCCAGCAAGATGGTGCACCACCACATTATGGGTGTCAGGTCCGAGCATTCCTAGATGAACAGTTTCCTGGAAAGTGGATTGGTCGTCGTGGGCCAGTTGAATGGCCCCAAGGTCTCCCGATCTGACCCCCTTAGACTTTTATCTTTGGGGTCATCTGAAGGCAATCGTCTATGCTGTGAAGATACGAGATGTGCAGCACCTGAAACTACGGATACTGGAAGCCTGTGCTAGCATTTCTCCTGCGGTGTTGCTATCAGTGTGTGAAGAGTGGGAGAAGACGGTTGCATTGACATTCCAACACAATGGGCAGCACATTGAACACATTTTATAAGTGGTCAGAAACTTGTAAATAAGTCATAAAAGAATAAATTTACGTTAAAACCAAGCACGCCATTGTTTTTCTTGTGAAATTCCCAATAAGTTTGATGTGTCACATGACCCTCTTCCTATTGAAAAAACAAAAGTTGGATTCAAAATGGCCGACTTCAAAATGGCCGCCATGGTCACCACCCATCTTGAAAAGTTTCCCCCCTCACATATACTAATGTGCCACAAACAGGAAGTTAATATCACCAACCATTCCCATTTTATTAAGGTGTATCCATATATATGGCCCACCCTGTAGTAGGCCACGTGACCCTTCATATCCATTTCATACATATGAAGCAGCACAGAAAGCAGGACCGTTACTTTTGGTTTCGGTGAAGATGTAGGTGCAGACGTCTTCAGTGGAGGCACACGTGACCGCAGATCCAGTGCATGGAGCTTGAGTTGTACTGGTGCAGCTTATACACATGAGAGCAAGACCTGCGAGACACAAGCACAGTGACAATACAGGGATAGTCTGAGAATGAAGCCTAAGAACTACAACTCCCAGCATAAAGTATATAAACAGAGGCCACTATGCTTCCCGACCCCCAGTGAATTCAGGGGCAGGGTGGCCCCACGGAACTCTATGGATGCTGTACAAACCTCTGAGGTTGTATAAAGCTGAACTATATTGTTTCTTTGTTCTTAAAAATGTTCTAAAATGTAAGATACCAAAAAAGGAAAAATAAAGATGGAATAAAAATTGCAAAAATGTTTCTTTGCTAAAACATACTGTATATATATGTAACAAAGCAAGTTTGGTTTAAAAAAACTTTTGAGCACCTCCTCTTACCTGCATTACACTGCTGGATGTATCGTTCACCATCAGCACTGTCGTCAATGACTATGTCTGGTACTTCTAGGGCACATTACAGGCCTCAGGGCATCTGGTCTTTAGCCGCACTTTGGCCACCAGTTCTCCTTAGTCTGTCATCCCACAAAACCTCATTAACACCCAGCAATTGCCGCCATGCAGGGTTGAGACTTCCCTTAGCCCAAACCATATTGGCTTCCCTCTTTGCTGATGTCACTTCCTACCCACCACAGACTCTGTAGAGCTGGCTCCTCCCAGAGCTATCAATACACTCCGCCCACAACGCTTTAGTGACAACTTACAGACAACTCTACAAAACAACCTCAGCCACGTTCCGCATCGTCTTGGTGATATTCTCTGGGCCTTGCTAGGTGACATCAAGGTGACACACTACACACTCGTGTCTCCACAGGCTCGTGTCTCTTTTCCAAGCCTCCAGACTTTTGATGGCCAAGTCCAGGCCTAACAGGTACTTAAGGAAGTCGCAGGTTTTCCAGGTCCCTCACTTGCACCATTCCTACTCCCCTCTCTCTGGTGACAAGTCACTTTCAGCAGACTCTGATTGGAAATACTTCAGTTTGTTCACCGAGGTCTACAACCTAAATACTTAAACAGGTTCCCAGGTACTACAGTGGCTTCAGCGACACACTACTCACACTTCCTGACAGCAGCTCCTCTTCTAAGCTAATCCTTGTTTCTTCTGCAACAGTGACATCTAGTAGCAGCAGGTAATATTACAGTATTAGCACTTATACATTGGATTATGTAAAAGCAGCAATACCAAGAGAGAAAATAGGGAACGCATTCCGTGAGGGGCAGGTGGTAAGGTTTAGCCCACTTGCAGGTTTGTCTCCTATACCTTCTATTCTTTTCCCGTTCCCGATCCAAATCATTAGACAGGTTGTAAAATAATATGTACAGGTGTGCTGCCTATAGATGCTGTGTGTATATGGCTTTCTTTTTTTAAATAAATGTAGCAGAGCTGCCGTCTGACACCACAAAGTGACAAACGTCTCATTGTATCCTGCGCTGATAAGATTACAGCTCTTGTAGGAGGCAATGTTTGGGTCACACAGGACAATGTCATTCTTTGCCTATAGTTCTAGACCTTATATTTACCTCACAGTTTCAGGGGGTTAGACCGTTACCATAAGGGCGTCACACAATGAGTCACATGCAAAAAATGAACATTTCCTGGACATCTTGGAGATATCTTCAGTAGAATACTTCATTGTATTCCCCACCTCAGATTATTTTCCAATAACTCAGTGATATTGAATTCTACGTGATGTGTCAATAAAGCACCGGAAGTGGAGGTTTTGGGTCCTGGACTCCTGGGTAGGGATGATGGGTGGTCCTCTCAGAACAGGTCCTCCCATCTGATGACAAAACCCCTAGTGGCAGGATGTAGCTACTGTCTAGGACTTACGGTGATTTTTGGACATGTTCATTGTAACCTTCGACCACTGGGCATAGTGACCACTAAGCAACCTGAAATGAGCCTCCTCCTACATCTGTGTAATGCATGGACAAACCAGGTTGTCCTTTATAGAGGCTCTACACTGCCTAATGTGGGGTACTGTAAGCATTAATGGGGCTTGTTTCCAAAAATAGCGCCACTCATGTTTACAGGTTGTGGGTGGTATTGCAGCTCAGACTCAATACCAGATGTGACCCATGGACAGGTGTGGCGCTGTTTGAGCTCCTTCTCCTCTGTAGCTAAGTGATTATTATTACAAGGATAATCTGTAACGCTCTATACACACCGAATGACGTGGTTACCAGAGCTTCTCTTAAAGAGAGACTTTTTAATTTTAGCTCAAGAGGGTGGTCCCAACCAGGGCACCTCCTCCATCCATATATCCTAACGGGCCATATAGAAAGGGGTTGTTTTTATCAGACCACCTTTTTACCACCACAACATCTATATATTTTCAGTTATCGCTTGTCCTAACTTCATGACTTTCTTATTTATTTTTTTGCTCACCTGCATGTTAGTTTCCTTGAAGAAGTTGTCTCATCATAGACTAGGCTATGCCCCCATTGTCTTATAGGTGCGGACCAGCACCTATATCGAGAACGGAGCCCAGCAAGTGAAGGAGGGCGCACTGGATTTTCTATGGGGCCGGCGAAAATAGCTGAGCGCTGGCTCGGCTATTTCCGTCGGCCCCATAGAAATATATGGCAGCGGGGGGGCTGCGCATGTGCAGTACGTTCCCATTCACTTCTATGGGGAGACGGCTTGGTGGTGGACGGACCGGAGTCCTCCAGCCACCACCTTGCGGGGCTCCGTTCTCGATATAGGTGTGGGTCCCAGCGGTGGGACCCGCACCTATAAGACAATGGGGGCATATCCTAGCGATAGGCCCCCATTGTCCATGATGAGACAACCCCTTTAAGAGAACCTTTTCTTTAGTTACCCACGGAAACCTCAGAAGTTTCCTACATTTAGTTGGGGATATTGATTCTTTTAGTTATTTTCATCTGCTTTAACTTTTGTTACATTTTTGTTATATTTGGTATGCTTTTTGTATTTTATTTTATTATTTCTTCTCTCTCCCGATGTATCCTGCCCATTTCTTGCCTCCCCGCGTTGTTTTCTGGCTCTTTAAGGTTGCAGGTTATTACACATTTCGCGCATAAACCATGACCGTGTTTATTTTATCTCATTCTTACTTCATTTGTGTTGTGTTTAAGGAAAAATCCAAAAATGAAACAATTTAATTTCTTACCTGCCCTGCTGTATAGACATGAGTGGCATTAAATACATGTAAATATAATTAGATTCAATGTACAGCCCTCAGCCTCTAGATACCAGCCTTTCTTGCTAACAGTGAAGGGGCAGTGCCACGTAGCTGGTATAACCCAGGATAACTCTAGTGCGAGCCACAGACGTGTGTAAGGTCAAGCACAATAGATCTGACATCTCCACACACCCCAATTGACATTTATCAAAACTGGCTTATGGTCGCGCCAGTTTTGATCTCTCTGCACTGGCATGAGATGCGCCTAATTTATTAAGAGGCCCTGCCATGCGCCAGATACTGAAGTCTACGCCAGCTACAGGCTAGGGTACACTTCGACTATAACGTATGCCACTTTCTGTGAGCGAAGCCCTGTCTTTGCCCGCATTGCCTCGCCCCCTTTTCTCAGCACTTTAGAAAAGAGCCAGGAAGCTCAAAAAGTTGCAAATTATTGCGCAAGTATGGCGTGAGCCGTAATGTGACCTTTTATGCTGCAATAGTGGCGTAAAACCTTTGGTAAATGTTATCCAGTCTCTAGCATTGTGGACCACAAAGATTTGTGTTAGGCTGCTCACATTCAGTTATCTGTGCCACCCCTCCCATAAACATGCACACTCAACTTGGCCAAGTATGCATGTAGACAGGGAGAGAAAGCTGCTGCCAGTCACCTCTGTCTTCTCCTAATTTCCCTATTGGCTCCAGACTCCTCTGTCCCCTCCAGACTCCTCTGTCCTCTCCAGACTCCTCTGTCCCCTCCAGACTCCTCTGTTCCCCTCCAGACTCCTCTGTTTCCCTCCAGACTCCTCTGTTCCCCCCAGACTCCTCTGTTCCCCCCAGACTCCTCTGCCACCCACCCCTATGTTACCTCCAGATCCCTCTGTCCTCCTCCAGACTCCTCTGTCCCCTCCAGACTCCTCTGTCCCCTCCAGACTCCTCTGTTCCCCTCCAGACTCCTCTGTTCCCCTCCAGACTCCTCTGTTCCCCTCCAGACTCCTCTGTTCCCCTCCAGACTCCTTTGTTCCCCCCAGACTCCTCTGCCCCAACCCCTATGTTACCTCCAGATCCCTCTGTCCTCCTCCAGACTCCTCTGTCCCCTCCAGACTCCTCTGTTCCCCCAGACTCCTCTGCCCCCCACCCCTATGTTACCTCCAGATCCCTCTGTCCTCCTCCAGACTCCTCTATTCCCTCCAAACTAATTTGTCCACCCCAGACTCCTCTTTCCTCAAGTCCAGCCGATATCTATCTAAAGTTTAAGCCAGCTTTAGATACAATTCTTTTTAACTCTTAATTGATGAACAGATGGACGGGATTGAGAACATTTTGTAGGATACGTATTATAAGTATTTCCTATGGAGCCCTAGTAAAATCATCATAGACTCCAATGCAAGTGCATTGGAGTCTATGATAATAGCAATCAGATGATTGAGTGTTATAGTTCCCTATGGGAGCTATAAAAAAGTGTAAAAAAAAAGTTTAAAAATAGATAAATAAAAAAAACATAAAAATTCTAATCAACCCTCTTTTCCCAAAATAAAAATCAAAGAACTAAAAAAAAAAAAAAAAATACACATTATTGCGATGTGCGAAGACTCCCATAGTATAAACATATAAAAATATATTGCCCATATGGCAAACAGCAAAACAGAAAAAAGCGTCCAAATGGCCAATTTGCCATTTTTGGTTGCTTCATTTTCTAAAAAAAATTAAAATAAAAAGTGATCAAAAAGTCATACACACCCCAGAATGGTATCAATGAAAAGTTCAGATCGCCCTGCAAAAAATTAGCCCCAATATAACTTCGTACACATAATTACAAAAAAGTTATAGGGGTAAAAAATAGGGCGACAAAAAATAAAACAGATTTTTTCCCACTTTTAATTTTTTTTATCACTATCAAAAAGCAAGAAAAACTATACATATAAGGAATCGCCGGATTCGTACTGACCTGTAGAATAAAAGTAACTGGTCAGTTTTATCGCACATCGAACGTCGTAAATAGAAAAACCCGTAAAACTGTGGTGGAATTGCTCTTTTTTTGCAATTTCACCCCATTTGGAATTTTTTTCCCGCTTCCCACTACATCATATGCAATATTAAATGGTGGCGTTGAAAAGTACAACTTGTCCCGCAAAAAAACAAGCCCTAATATGGCTATGTGAACAGACAAATAAAAAAGTTATGGATCTGGGAAGGTAGGGAGTGCAAAACGAAAACGCAAAAAAATAAAATAAAAATAACCTCCGGAGGTGAAAGAGCTTTTTGTGACAGTGTTGTGTCTATGTTTGGTTTTTGCCGGTCCGCTAATTTATGAAATGGCGCACAGTAATAATGAATGTGGTTTAGCCGCTGTCAGTGACAGTTCTCCAGGGAGTCACCTGAGGTGGAGATGCGATTTTTTTGCACACATCGTTCTAATCTATAATTCCAAACAACTTTTCTCTGAACTTTTGAAAGTGGTGAAGCTCAACAAATGACACTTGAAACATTTTTACACAAAAAAACTGGTTTCGCAGATTAGATAAATGCCCCCTAAATGCTTTAAATAGGATGATCAGATAATAGAGAAGATCCCATTCTTACATGAGGACATCATTGTGGAGAGAAGGACGAGGATTAACAGGAAGAACTTCATGGCTGAAGACCACGTTAGGGGAGATGCTTCCAGGTGCCAGCTCTCTGGATTCTGTGGAACCGATTATACAGAGAATATGTTTTAATCTTAGGGAAAGGTGCGGCCGAGTTTAAAGGTTGAAAAATGTGTGTCGGTCTTTAAATATAAAGGGCGAGGTGGAATGTAAATGTTCTGCGCTGGAGCCGTACAGGAAGGTCATACCAGAAGGCAAATATTGAAGTCATGATATGGAGCAAGGTCACTTTTTAGAAATGTTTTTATGACCTTTTTAGCTAATATTTCATATAATACTTAATATCACTATGTCAAGGACAAG
Source organism: Bufo bufo (assembly GCF_905171765.1). Taxonomy (NCBI): domain Eukaryota; kingdom Metazoa; phylum Chordata; class Amphibia; order Anura; family Bufonidae; genus Bufo; species Bufo bufo. The sequence continues at coordinate 10,676,781 of NC_053389.1, forward strand.
TTCTACAACCATATAAAATATAGACCAGGAATACCAGTCTTTTTAAGATAAAAAGTTGATATATCTAAATCACAAATGGTTAGTCTGTCCATATGGAATCAGTGAGTTGGTTTCCCACCTCACCCTTGGGACCTTTGTGACCATTAGAACTAATGTTCCAGTGCCTGGTCCTGTAGCAGAGTCCTATGCAAGCCATGGCTTCCTCATCCAGATGATCATTTAGAGCTGGGATGCTCAACCTACAGCCCCCCAGCTGTTGCAAAACTACAACTCCCAGCATGCCCTAATAGCTGTCAGCTGTCCAGGCATGCTGGGAGTTGTAGCTCTGCAACAGCTGGAGGGCCGCGGGTTGGTATTCACAGTCTAGAGGGTCAGAGCCCCTCAATAATACATTAAAGGGGTTTTCCAGGACTGTTATATTAGATAGGTCATGTATATCAGATATGTGGGGGGTCCCAGCATGCCACCGATCAGCTGTGCAAAGAGCAGGCGCCAGAACAGCACAGCTCCATACACAGGATAGTGGCCATAATTGGTACTACAGCACAGCTAGTATTTAAGGTGAGGATTTGTCCCCCCACCATATGACATTGACGACCTATCGTGAGGACTAATCCCAAACAACTCCTATAATGGTTTATCAAGAGCAGTGCTCGTCATGATGTTTCCTCAGATTATAAACTCTCTTAACTCTGAAAAATACTAATATTAATTAAAGGAGTTGTCCACTCGCTATCAGCTGTAATCAACGGACCATCCATGGATGCTCCTGGATCTTTAAAATCTAATAGAGGAGGGTCCAACCAGACGTCTGATTGACTTACCATTAAAAGAACACTATGGAAAAAACTGATACATTGTGTTAAACCTAGGGCTTGAGGGGGTGGAGCATGACACAGATTCTCCCTATGTTGTTCCTGGAATCCCTGTGTCATACTCCGCCCACTCACCATACAGAAACACAATGTATCAGTTTTGCCCGGACTTTTCCTATAAGGTCTTTCATGGAAAACATCTCATATGTTCATAGACTACGTACTGAAAATGTAGAAGCAGTATATCACGTTTGGGCGGACACCTTTTATGTGTGACGGGCGTGTTACAAAATCAACATTCTTTTTTATGTTTTTGACTATACAGTTGAATAATAGGTGATATCTAAAGGAAAATATGTGAGTCAGGAGTTATTTCTTTGTCATGGGTGCAGCTGTAGGAGGGGCAGCTTTCACAATAGGGAGCTTGTGGCTGAACCTTCAAGTTACACCTCTGGTCCATATCCTTTCAAGTGGATTCCACTTTGCCGTTTGCATGTCTTGAAATCTGCCTCAAGGAGTGACTCTTCTTGATGCGGTTTTCCTATGGAATCTACTGCAGGTTAGCCATGGATGATCCATTGTGTGAACACATCCTTAAAATGGGTTTATACATAAAAAAGTAGCAATCGAAACAAAATTAATGCCGTGATGCTTGAAAGTTTGTGAACCCTTCAGATTTTTCTATATTTCTGCTTAAATTCAACCTAAGACTACATCAGAAGTCCTAAAGTAGATAACGATAACCAAATTAAAAAATATCAGACTTAGTCATTTATTTACTGAGGAAAATTATCCAATATCAAATGTCTGTGAGCAGTAAAAGTATGTGAACCTTTAGGATAAGCAAATAATTTCAAGGTAAAATAAGGGTCAGGTGTAGTGTTCATCGAGCATGCTCGGCCGAACACCATTTTACACCACGTGTGCTCGAGTCAGTGTATTTAAATCTAATTTAGCCTCTATTTCTGAAAAGTTTCTGCCGAGATTAGAACTCGAAACCTTCTACATTAGAGGCAAGAACTTTAACCACTCAGCTATAAAGCTGAATGATAAACTGTGTCAGAAAAACCTCATAGTAGTTTCTCGTGTAGTAAGTATTCATATACAGGAGAAGTATTATTTTATATTTAACTGCAGGTTAATATGCAGCTTTATAGCGTAGTGGTTAAGGTTCTTGGCTCTAATGTAGAATGGTATGAGTTCAAATCCCGGCAGAAACATTTCAGAAATAGAGGCTAAATTAAATTTATATATTTTTTTGTAATTGTAAAAAATGTATGGCACAAAATAAATGTGTAATTACACCCAACAGCAATGCAGCATATCAGCTCTCTCAATGGAGCCTTTGTCAAGCTTTGTTAACCACTCAGCTATAGTAGAAGGTTGAGTTCAAATCCCGGCAGAAACATTTCAGAAATAGAGGCTAAATTTTATATATATATATATATATGACAGAAAAAGATGGGCAGCACTCCAAAAAGGAAAAAAAATACAAAAATACTTTATTTACCCAAGCAGGACATGCAACGTTTCGGCTCAATACAGGAGCCTTTCTCAAGCAATGTGTACAAACAAAGTGGCAAGTATATATAGCAATGTGCCAATTCATAGCAATTAACAAAACATGTGTGCTCAATTCATGACAATTAATGAAAAATCACAAAAAAGTACAGTGTAACTACATATGGGGAGCACCCGACAGCCTATGGAGGGTGATAAGAGACTGGGGGGTACTTCCTGATCCCCTCTGCCCCGAGTTGATAGGGGGGTCATGGCCCCTTTAAGGGTTTGAGAGCAGTTAAGGGGAAGGATGGTAAGGAGTTAAGTGGAAGTTTTCCCATGATCCATTGGGAATGGGGGCGGTGCTGGAGGGCTATATATTCCTGGGAGTGAGCTTGCCACTTCCTCTTGACGGTGGATGCGCTGGTTTCCCACCCGCCCTCCCTCCCCGTAGATAGCGATGGTTTTGACGGATTGCATCCGTTTGTTCCTCAAGCAAGGTATTCTTTTGTTTAAAAAAATAAATAAAAAATAAATAAAATATAAAAAAAAAAGAAAGAAAAAATACATAAAAAAATAAATTAAAAGATGATGAAAGAAATATAAATGAAGTTATTGACGATATGAAAACAAGTCACAGCTGGCGGTATATAATTCAGTATGGAGTTTGGTTATGGCACAAGGCAGACTTGCCCGCTGGGAGGCCAGCGGCTGGCATACTGCGCCATTTGCAGTTATGGTGTTATCATTAAATAAAGTAAGCTGTGGCCGATCATCACCCAGCATTAAAAGTAAAATGGTTGTCGGTCTCTTATTTAAGGTAATGGGTTGTGAATAGGCCTGACCGGGTGGCCCATCCCCCAGTGGGGTTAATCCCTATTTACCAACAGTCATAACAAACTGAAGTTAAAAATATTGATATCTCATAATCATATTGTGTATATAAAGGGAGAATTGTGATCATAATCCCAACATGTAAGAGAAGACCATACATACATAATTGAAAGAGAGAATCCAGCTTCTTGTGGAGTAAAAAGTAGTTCTTTATTGGCTCATCGTATAAAATACACCAAAATCACAGGAAAAAGGTGCAGTAACATGTTTTGGGCTACAGAATCCGGCCCTTCATCAAGACATTACACACATATTAAAACCATTCCTTTTTATGTAGCACAAGGTCCAACCCCCTCTAATCAGCAAAGTGTCCGCACCTGGAGCCTGGAATGGGAAGAACCACTCAGCGGTCCAGGGGAGGAGATCCAGTATCACAGGTGACGCATACATACACATAATAAACATATCTTAGGCCACTTTCACACCTGCGTTAGGTGCGGATCTGCAATGAGCAGGACACACTGGGTCAGTGGGGATGCTATGCAGTGGGTCAGTATTTATGTGTATAAGTTCGTGACGCCAGTTGCAGCTTGAGCAGGTACTGTAGCAGGGCCCTTTAAGATGTAATAGCTCACGTACCAGGTGAGGAATGCCAGAGGGGGATATTGTCTCTGTATAGTAGGTATAGTAGTGTCAACGGTGTCTCCTACCTTGGTACGGCTAGACTCCTGTATCCCGGCTCACATGCAACAAATTGAGTGTGGTTAATAGGAGTAACTGAGGAATGATGGAAATCCACACAGATAATAGGGTCCAACTTGTCTTTACTTGGTGTTATGATATGCAGCTTTTGATCCATACAAGTTACAGCTTTAGTCTAGGGTCCCAGCAGGTTTTGGCAATATGTGGCAGGAATTTATATGTATTCTGCATCTGATCATACGCCTATTAGAATCTGGCAGGTATCTATCTTCTGCTCTGTCTTTAGTCTGCTTGATTTGGGTCTGACTAGCTGGAGAGGTACTTATCTTCTCTTTGTCTTGGGATCTTTACTTACAGGACTGCCCGCAGGGTATGGTGGTGGCTTCCTGGAGATCTGATAGTTCTGTGAAAGGCTGCTTTCTCTGTCCACCAGCTGAGGTAAGGGACTCAGGCTGGGAAGGTTGATCTTGGGCCTCAGCCGAGACTTGGATCCTTGGTTGGGGTCCCTGTTTCTGGGAGCTCCTACTAACACAGCCTACCCCAGCAGGGGGTGGCTCACACACTGCCTAGAACTTTCCTTCCTCCCCCTGAAGTAGGATGTGGGAACATTCCACTCCTCCTCAGATAGGGGGAAGCTAGCCTGGAATGGTCTATTCCAGTCTAGGTCAATTAACTAACCATGGTCTGCTTACATATTGCTGCCACCTGCTGGTGTACATTGAGAATTACAGCAAATATACAATACAACAGGCCTGGAAAATGTACATTATGGAGAGAGTGATGCAACCTTATACCAGATGACAATATGCATACACTTAACATTATGAAGCAGGGGAACAGAAGTTTAGTGACATACTTCAGGATGTTACATACCCAGTTACTTTAAGTGAAGCCGTCCTTGGCGCATGGTAGACGGTTGAGGAAAAAGCTCTGGGTACCCAATAAATACAGAGTGCTGCATGAATATACATATAATGACATACATAGACAAAACATTTAACGGTTTCCTCGAGGTTCCTGCCCGCTAGAGTAAGGTGTCCAACACACAGTTTCCTTCTCTTGGTATAACCAGGTAACCTAATACTGCACTAAGCAAACATTACTGACTGACTTCGTATATTGTCCACCAATATCAAAGAAAGTATGGGGGTGTCTTTACTCCGTAATCCCACTATTGTGTAATGCAAAGCCCACAAATGAAAGGTGGCTTTATCCTGTATTCCCTTCCCTGCATCATAGCCTGAAGAAATTTGGCTTATAGCATGATCACTATGATGTCTAAGAGGAAGCTAAATATATGGCTCTAAGGCTTGAGGCGCCTTACCTTAGGCAAAAGCTCAGAAGGGGAGGTATGTATTGTCTCCGTGTCTTCTGGCAAGTCACAGGTGGAGGGTCTTTAATCCCGTGCGCTACTGGAAATGAGACACCTCCGGATGGGAACAATCCGGAACATAAAACAAGCGGGAAGGAGCAGCCTAGGGCTTCTAATGATTCCTGAAGCAGCAGGGGTACCTGTGAAGTAACTAGACCTGTCAGGACTTACCACTTGGTCCTACCCTGGGTACCTATGGGTATATATCACCGGGTGTAGGCCATTAGTATTCAATGTCCCTCTGATGACAGTCCGTATAAGGGGAGAGTACAAGAGCTGTGAAAAGGCACACTTTAGTTAAATTGCTACATTTTGGTTAAGTGCAATGGTTGAGTGCAATCATTCTAAACAGTGCATAAAATTCACATTGCGGCACCTAGAAGGTTAATACACACAATGTGCAGGATATCTTAAACGTTACATAACAGTAAACAGGTACAATAGTGCAAAATATTAAATAGCATGAGGATTGAGTGTAAGCTTTTATGTTGCAAACATTTGATATGAAATAGTGCAAATTTTATAAGTGCAAGGATAGGCTCAACAGTAACTTGAGTCCTTATTCCTGGAAGTGCTTGAAGTTGAAGGATCCTCTGGAAATTGATAAAAGTTCTTTGCGATCCACAGGGCAAAAGTTAATTGTAATCCAAAGGGTTAAAATGTCATAAAATAGCAGCAAAAGGCTATCAAGTAACCTGAGAAAGGGGATAAAACTCTCAACTTGGACATAAGGGGTTAAGTGCTGATGGGGGAGTCCTAACTGACATGACCATCTGGATGAGGACAAACAATGGCAACCTGGAACAAAACGGTTAAAAGCATACAACATGCCAACAGGTCCTCACTAGTGTTGAGCGAACAGTTCGAGCATAGTTCGGGTCCGTACCGAATTTTGGGGTGTTCGTGACACGGACCCGAACCCGAACTTTTTCGTAAAAGTTCGGGTTCAGGTTCGTCGTTCGGCATGTATTTTGGCGCATTTTGAAAGGCTGCAAAGCAGCCAATCAACATGCATCATACTACTTGCCCTAAGATGCCATCGCAGCCATGCCTACTATTGGCAAGGCTGTGATTGGCCAAGTGCAGCATGTGACTCAGCCTCTTTATAAGCTTGTGCGCACGTCGGGACGTGCTCACTCCCGATGTGAATAGAACAGGGATAGACGCAGCTGATGCTAGGGCGAGAATAGGCAAGGATAATTGAATAACTGGAAGCAAATTTCTCTCCTCCACCTGTGATTCATCTGAACAACTGCAGCTGAGCTGCTTTTTTGATAGGGATTGGCTATTTTTAGAGTGGCCAGAGTGATTTTTCCATCCACATGTACCTGGGCTGACCGCCGGCCGCCATTTTGCGACTTGTAGTGCTGCAGCAGAAGCTGCCACAGTGTGCATTCCAAAGCTCCAAACAAGTCAGACATCTACACCTGGGATTCAGACCAATAGCGATTTAGCAGCACAGTCCAAGGCTATTTTTTTTAAAGGTTGTGCAGACCATTTTGTGGCACATGTTACTGGGCTGATAGGCGGCGGCCATCTTGGGACTAGTGCTGCAGCACAATCTCTCCCAACGTCCATTAATCACTTGTAATAGTGGTCTGTGCCATAGAAATCCTACATCAGGGACTTGGGTGTGCTTGTGTCACCCCTACTAATACCAGTCCACCTGTAATCCATACAGTGAAAAGCCATAAAGTATTCCAGTGAGGGAATTTTTTTTTTATTTAAAAAAGGCCAAGTTAGTTTATCTGGCGTTCAATATACTAGATACAGTTAGGCCTGCGTTTCATACATCTGGAATTAGCAAACTAATGTGCTGGGGTTGGGAAAACATATATGTACCCATACTAGAATCTGTCAAAGAAAGCGGTACTCACATATAACAGTCATTCCATCTGTAATCCATACAGTCAAAAGACTGAAAGTATTCCAGTGAGGGGATTTTGCTTATAAAAAATAATATATTTCATTGTGGTGCGAGTTGAATCGCAACAATGAAGAAAAATACTATTAAGGGACGAGGACGCGGTCGTGGTGGTGTCCGTGGAGCCTCTGTTGCTGGTAGAGGACGTGGCCGTTCGGCCCCAGGCGCACACAGTAGGGAACGAACTCCCTCAACTAGCCGGCAGAATGTACCGCAATATCTCGTGGGGCCCAATGCCGCTCTTAGGATGGTAAGGCCTGAGCAGGTACAGACATTAATCGATTGGGTGGCCGACAGTGCTTCCAGCACGTTCACCACATGGTCTTCCACCCAGTCTTCTGCGGAAAGCGCACAGGTGGCACCTGAAAACCAAGCCCATCAGTCTGTCACATCACCCCCAAGCATATCAGGGAAACGGTCTGAGCCACAAGTTATGCAGCAGTCTCTTCTTCTGTTTGAAGACTCTGCTTCCAGGGTTTCCCAGGGGCGTCCACCTAGCCCTTCCCCAGTGGAGGAAGACATACCATGCACTGACGCACAACCACTTATGTCTCCAGATGAAGAGGACATGGGAATACCACCACAGCAGAGTCACCGACTATCTGATGATGACGAAACACAGGTGCCCACTGCCGCGTCTTTTTGCAGTGTGCAGACTGAACAGGAGGAGGTCAGGGAGGGAGACTGGGTGGAAGACGATGCAGAGGACGATGAGGTCTTAGACCCCACATGGACTGAAGGTCGTGGCGATGACTTTCACAGTTCAGAGGAAGAGGTAGTGGTGAGACCGAGACAACAGCGAAGCCAAAGAGGGAGCAGGGGGCCAAAGCAGACGAGCCGCCGCCCCCAGAGTTCGCCTGCTACTGGACATCGCCAACAGGGACCCAGCCCCACAAAGGCAGCTTCAAAGAGTTCCCTGGCATGGCACTTCTTTAAACAATGTCCTACCGACAAGACCCGAGTGACTTGCACGCTCTGCCATCAGAGCCTGAGGCGAGGCATTAACGTTCTGAACCTCAGCACAACCTGCATGACCAGGCATCTACATGCAAAGCATGAACTGCAGTGGGGTACACACCTTAAAAACCAGGCACTCGCTGAGGCTCCCCCTGCTCCCTCTACCGCTGCTGCCTCGGCTTCCGCCTCGAGAGGAATGTTGCCACCTGCCGAGCAGCAAACAGAGGATGTGCCACCGACACCACCACCACCGCCACCGTCAACTAGCGTCTCCACTATATCACACAGCAGCGATCAGCTCTCAATATCTCAAACCTTAGAGAGGAAGCGCAAATTCCCCCCGAGTCACCCTCGAGCCCTTGGCCTGAACGCCAGCATTTCTAAACTGCTGGCCTTTGAAATGCTGTCATTCCGGCTGGTGGACACAGACAGCTTCAAACAGCTGATGGCCATGGCTGTCCCGCAGTATGTGGTTCCCAGCCGCCACTACTTCTCAAAGAGAGCCGTGCCTTCCCTGCACATGCAAGTGTCCGATAAAATCAAGTGTGCACTGCGCAACGCCATTTGTGGCAAGGTCCACCTAACCACAGATACGTGGACCAGTAAGCACGGCCAGGGACGCTATATCTCACTAACTGCACACTGGATGAATGTAGTGGCGGCTGGGCCCCCGGCGGACAGTTCCTTGGCGCACGTCCTTCCGCCCCCTAGGATCGCAGGGCATCATTCTCTGCCTCCTGTAGCCTCCTCCTCCTACTCGGCTTCCTCCTCCACTGCTTCCACCAGCTCATCCGGTCAGCCACACACCTTCACCACCAACTTCAGCACAGCCCGGGGTAAACGTCAGCAGGCCATTCTGAAACTCATATGTTTGGGGGACAGGCCCCACAGCGCAAAGGAGTTGTGGCGGGGTATTGAACAACAGACCGACGAGTGGTTTCTGCCGGTGGGCCTCAAGCCAGGCCTGGTGGTATGCGATAATGGGCGAAATCTCGTGGCAGCTCTGGGACTAGCCGGTTTGACGCACATCCCTTGCCTGGCGCATGTGCTGAACTTGGTGGTGCAGAGGTTCATTCACCACTACCCCAACATGTCAGAGCTGCTGCATAAAGTGCGGGCCGTCTGTGCGCGCTTCCGCCGTTCACATCCTGCCGCTGCTCGTCTGTCTGCGCTACAGCGGAACTTCGGCCTTCCCGCTCACCGCCTCATATGCGACGTGCCCACCCGGTGGAACTCCACCTTGCACATGCTGGAGAGACTGTGCGAGCAGCAGCAGGCCATAGTGGAGTTTCAGCTGCAGCACGCTCGCGTCAGTCGTACTGCGGAACAGCACCACTTCACCACCAATGACTGGGCCTCCATGCGAGACCTGTGTGCCCTGCTGCGCTGTTTCGAGTACTCCACCAACATGGCCAGTGGCGATGACACTGTTATCAGCGTTACAATACCACTTCTATGTCTCCTTGAGAAAACACTTAGGGCAATGATGTTAGAGGAGGTGGCCCAGGTGGAGGAGGAGGAGGAGGATGAGGGCTCGTTTCTAACACTTTCGGGCCAGTCTGTTCGAAGTGGCTCAGAGGGAGGTTTGTTTAAGCAGCAGAGGACAGGTTCACAAGTCGCCAGCCAAGGCACTGTACTGGAGGACGAGGAGGATGAGGAGGAGGAGGTGGAGGGGGACGAGGATGACGCAAGTTCACAGCGGGGTGGCAGCCCAGGCCCATCACTGGTGCGTGGCTGGGGGGATACGGTGGACGATGACGATACGCCTCCCACAGAGGACAGCTTGTCCTTACCCATGGGTAGCCTGGCCCACATGAGCGAATATATGCTCCAATGCCTGCGCAACGACAGCAGAGTTGCCCACGTTTTAACGTGTGCAGACTACTGGGTGGCCACCCTGCTGGATCCCCGGTATAAAGACAATGTGCCCACTTTAATTCCTGAACTGGAGCGCGACCGTAAGATGCGCGAGTACAAGCGCACGCTGATAGAGGCGCTCTTGAGAGCATTCCCACATGTCACAGGGGAACAGGTGGAAGGTGAAGGCAGAGGAGTGGCAAGAGGTCGCCAACGCAGCTGTGTCACGGCCAGCTCATCTGAGGGCAGGGTTAGCATGGCAGAAATGTGGAAAAGTTTTGTCTCCACGCCACAGCTATCTGCACCGACACCTGATACGGAACGTGTTAGCAGGAGGCAGCATTTCACTAACATGGTTGAACAGTATGTCTGCAAACCCCTCCACATCCTGACGGATGGTTCGGCCCCATTCAACTACTGGGTTTCGAAATTGTCCACGTGGCCAGAGTTAGCATGTTATGCCTTGGAGGTGCTTTCCTGCCCGGCGGCCAGCGTTTTATCAGAACGCGTATTCAGCACGGCAGGGGGCGTCATTACTGACAAGCGCAGCCGCCTGTCCACAGCCAACGTGGACAAGCTGACCTTCATAAAGATGAACCAGGCATGGATCCCACAGGACCTGTCCCTCCCTTGTGCAGAGTAGTCCTTATTAACTGCCTAAAACATGTCTTGTTGTGCTACGGGCCACTTCTTTATTTGATACAAATTTTATGAAACCCACAGTTGAATGAAACTCTTCTCTGTCTGGGCGCCGGGGCCTAACCAGATGAAAGTGGCCGGTTAAACTAACGGGTGACATGAAGCCATAACCTCTGCCATGCTACCTCTGTCTTCTGTCTGGGTGCTGAGGCCTAAGTCAAATAAAGCGGTCTTCTGCTGTGCTGGGGGATATGAAGCTAATCTCTGACCTCTCTCCTCTGTCTGGGTCCAAAGGCCTAAATCACTGAAAGAGGCCTTCTCCTGTGGTGTGTGATATGATGCCAGAATATGTGCTGTGGGGCCTCTCTCCTCTTCCTGGGTGCAGGGGTCAAATAAACTAAATTGTGGCCTACTCCTGTGGTGGTTGATATGATGCCTGATTCTCTGATGTGGAACCTCTCTCCTCTGTTTGGGTGAAGGGGTCAAAGTAACTAAATGGTGGCTTCTCCTGTGGTGGCTGATATGATGCCAGAATATGTGCTGTGGTGCCTCTCTCCTCTTCCTGGGTGCAGGGGTCAAAGTAACTAAATGGTGGCTTCTCCTGTGGTGACTGATATGATGCCAGAATATGTGCTGTGGGGCCTCTCTCCTCTTCCTGGGTGCAGGGGTCAAAGTAACTCAATGGTGGCTTCTCCTGTGGTGGCTGATATGATGCCAGAATATGTGCTGTGGTGCCTCTCTCCTCTGTCTGGGTCCAAAGGCCTAAATCACTGAAAGAGGCCTTCTCCTGTGGTGTGTGATATGATGCCTGAATATGTGCTGTGGTGCCTCTCTCCTCTTCCTGGGTGCGGGGGTCAAAGTAACTCAATGGTGGCTTCTCCTGTGGTGGCTGATATGATGCCAGAATATGTGCTGTGGTGCCTCTCTCCTCTTCCTGGGTGCGGGGGTCAAAGTAACTCAATGGTGGCTTCTCCTGTGGTGGCTGATATGATGCCAGAATATGTGCTGTGGGGCCTCTCTCCTCTTCCTGGGTGCAGGGGTCAAAGTAACTCAATGGTGGCTTCTCCTGTGGTGGTTAGTATGATGCCAGAATATGTGCTGTGGGGCCTCTCTCCTCTTCCTGGGTGCAGGGGTCAAAGTAACTCAATGGTGGCTTCTCCTGTGGTGGCTGATATGATGCCAGAATATGTGCTGTGGTGCCTCTCTCCTCTTCCTGGGTGCGGGGGTCAAAGTAACTCAATGGTGGCTTCTCCTGTGCTGATTGATATAAAGCTGATGGTTGTGCCATCTGACATGGTTGCCAGGGTCTGATTCAATGGGGGCCTACTCCTGTGGTGGGTGATCTAAATGCCTGATTCTCTGCTGTGAAACCTCTCTCCTCCGTCTGGGTGTAGGGGTCAAAGTCTTTCAAAGTCGCCTTCTCCTGTGCTGATTGATATGAAGCTGATGGTTGTGCCATCTGACATGGTTGCCGGGGTCCCATTAAATTGTGGCCTACTCCTGTGGTGGTTGATATGATGCCTGATTCTCTGATGTGGAACCTCTCTCCTCTGTTTGGGTGAAGGGGTCAAAGTAACTAAATGGTGGCTTCTCCTGTGGTGGCTGATATGATGCCAGAATATGTGCTGTGGTGCCTCTCTCCTCTTCCTGGGTGCAGGGGTCAAAGTAACTAAATGGTGGCTTCTCCTGTGGTGGCTGATATGATGCCAGAATATGTGCTGTGGGGCCTCTCTCCTCTTCCTGGGTGCAGGGGTCAAAGTAACTCAATGGTGGCTTCTCCTGTGGTGGCTGATATGATGCCAGAATATGTGCTGTGGTGCCTCTCTCCTCTGTCTGGGTCCAAAGGCCTAAATCACTGAAAGAGGCCTTCTCCTGTGGTGTGTGATATGATGCCTGAATATGTGCTGTGGTGCCTCTCTCCTCTTCCTGGGTGCGGGGGTCAAAGTAACTCAATGGTGGCTTCTCCTGTGGTGGCTGATATGATGCCAGAATATGTGCTGTGGTGCCTCTCTCCTCTTCCTGGGTGCGGGGGTCAAAGTAACTCAATGGTGGCTTCTCCTGTGGTGGCTGATATGATGCCAGAATATGTGCTGTGTGGCCTCTCTCCTCTTCCTGGGTGCAGGGGTCAAAGTAACTCAATGGTGGCTTCTCCTGTGGTGGTTAGTATGATGCCAGAATATGTGCTGTGGGGCCTCTCTCCTCTTCCTGGGTGCAGGGGTCAAAGTAACTCAATGGTGGCTTCTCCTGTGGTGGCTGATATGATGCCAGAATATGTGCTGTGGTGCCTCTCTCCTCTTCCTGGGTGCGGGGGTCAAAGTAACTCAATGGTGGCTTCTCCTGTGCTGATTGATATAAAGCTGATGGTTGTGCCATCTGACATGGTTGCCAGGGTCTGATTCAATGGGGGCCTACTCCTGTGGTGGGTGATCTAAATGCCTGATTCTCTGCTGTGAAACCTCTCTCCTCCGTCTGGGTGTAGGGGTCAAAGTCTTTCAAAGTCGCCTTCTCCTGTGCTGATTGATATGAAGCTGATGGTTGTGCCATCTGACATGGTTGCCGGGGTCCCATTAAATTGTGGCCTACTCCTGTGGTGGTTGATATGATGCCTGATTCTCTGATGTGGAACCTCTCTCCTCTTCCTGGGTGCAGGGGTCAAAGTAACTCAATGGTGGCTTCTCCTGTGGTGGCTGATATGATGCCAGAATATGTGCTGTGGTGCCTCTCTCCTCTTCCTGGGTGCGGGGGTCAAAGTAACTCAATGGTGGCTTCTCCTGTGCTGATTGATATAAAGCTGATGGTTGTGCCATCTGACATGGTTGCCAGGGTCTGATTCAATGGGGGCCTACTCCTGTGGTGGGTGATCTAAATGCCTGATTCTCTGCTGTGAAACCTCTCTCCTCCGTCTGGGTGTAGGGGTCAAAGTCTTTCAAAGTCGCCTTCTCCTGTGCTGATTGATATGAAGCTGATGGTTGTGCCATCTGACATGGTTGCCGGGGTCCCATTAAATTGTGGCCTACTCCTGTGGTGGTTGATATGATGCCTGATTCTCTGATGTGGAACCTCTCTCCTCTGTTTGGGTGAAGGGGTCAAAGTAACTAAATGGTGGCTTCTCCTGTGGTGGCTGATATGATGCCAGAATATGTGCTGTGGGGCCTCTCTCCTCTTCCTGGGTGCAGGGGTCAAAGTAACTCAATGGTGGCTTCTCCTGTGGTGGCTGATATGATGCCAGAATATGTGCTGTGGTGCCTCTCTCCTCTTCCTGGGTGCGGGGGTCAAAGTAACTCAATGGTGGCTTCTCCTGTGGTGGCTGATATGATGCCAGAATATGTGCTGTGGTGCCTCTCTCCTCTTCCTGGGTGCGGGGGTCAAAGTAACTCAATGGTGGCTTCTCCTGTGGTGGCTGATATGATGCCAGAATATGTGCTGTGGTGCCTCTCTCCTCTTCCTGGGTGCAGGGGTCAAAGTAACTAAATGGTGGCTTCTCCTGTGGTGGTTGATATGATGCCTGATTCTCTGCTGTGAAACCTCTCTCCTCCATCTGGGTGTAGGGGTCAAAGTCTTTCAAAGTCGCCTTCTCCTGTGCTGATTGATATAAAGCTGATGGTTGTGCCATCTGACATGGTTGCCAGGGTCTGATTCAATGGGGGCCTACTCCTGTGGTGGGTGATCTAAATGCCTGATTCTCTGCTGTGAAACCTCTCTCCTCCGTCTGGGTGTAGGGGTCAAAGTCTTTCAAAGTCGCCTTCTCCTGTGCTGATTGATATGAAGCTGATGGTTGTGCCATCTGACATGGTTGCCGGGGTCCCATTAAATTGGGGCCTACTCCTGTGGTGGGTGATCTAAATGCCTGATTCTCTGCTTTGAAACCTCTCTCCTCCGTCCGGGTGTAGGGGTCAAAGTCTGTCAAAGTCGCCTTCTCCTGTGCTGATTGATATAAAGCTTATGCTTGTGCCATCTGACATGGTTGACGGGGTCTGATTCAATGGTGGCCTACTCCTGTGGTGGGTGATCTAAATGCCTGATTCTCTGCTGTGTAACCTCTCTCCTCCGTCTGGGTGTAGGGGTCAAAGTAACTAAATGGTGGCCTACTCCTGTGGTGGGTGATATGATGCCTGGTTCTCTGCTGTGGGACCTCTCTCCTTTGTCTGGGTGCTGTGGTCAAAATAATAGTAAGTGACCTTCTCCATTGGTGGGTGACTTGAAGCCTGATTCTGTGCTATGGGACCTCACTCCAATTAATATTGTTTAATTTTTATTTATTTTATGTTAACTCATCATTTCCCTATCTACATTTGTTTGCAGGGGATTTAACTACATTTTGCTGCCTTTTGCAGCCCTCTAGCCCTTTCCGGGTGTGTTTTACAGCCTTTTTAGTGCCCAAAAGTTCGGGTCCCCATTGACTTCTATGGGGTTCGGGTTCGGGATGAAGTTCGGGTCGAGTTCGGATCCCGAACCCGAACATTTTTCGAAAGTTCGGCCGAACTCGTCGAACCCGAACATCCAGGTGTTCGCTCAACTCTAGTCCTCACCCGTCAGGTAATCAGTCCATGGCGTGGCTCCCAGAACAATGTCATTTGTTGTTTTTCCTGTAGTGTGGACACCTTATAGATAGGTGTCCAGCTCCTCATCGCTGCTGGAGCTGCTAAAATGCATAAGAGGTTGTTCTAGCCTCTGCTGGTAGCTCAAAGTAGTGTTGGTGGTGGTGCGCCACCGCCCTCTACCGGTGACAGTAGGGATAGGCTGTACTGACAGCCTGGAGAACGTTGCGGTAGCTTGCCGCAGACCAGAATCCACAGCCGGTGCAGGTAGGGGCAGATTCTCTGGCTGCAGAGGCTCAGGAAGGCCTGGAGCAGTTTGTTGGGGCTGCTTCCAAGGGAGCGCATAGGGAGGCATGAAACACGGCTGCACCTTGGGTTTGAATGTCAGGACACTGTTATTTATTTGTCCCACCCTCAAGGTTGGTGGTGGCGACAGGTCCGGTATTAGTGGTGCCGGTGCAGGTTGAACTTTTTCTTTAAATAACAAGCGGCCGTCCGGGGTTTCTTGAAGGCATCTGGTCCTGCCCGCAGAGCCTAGATCCTCCTGCCAGGTCTCTGCGGTGACGGCAGGGGAGAGTGTTTTCTGCAACAGAGTGACTCCAGCAGCAAAGAGTCCCTGCATGGACCTCATGGGGGTGTACTCCACTTGGTCCCCCACATACAGATTGTGTCTCTCCTGGGGCAAATAGTGGCGTTTCACTGAACGACAGCCCACAAATACCTCAGTCCCGGAATAATTGTCCTGGAGGAATCCCACACCTCGCTCCACCGAGAACCATAGTACTGTTCCGGTCCTTCTGGCTAACTTGGGGTCGCCTGGTTGGGGGTCATCAATTACCTGCTTCGCCCATTCCTCAACCGCCGACTTGTACTCCCATGCGGTCTGGGCGAAAGCAGTGATCTCATGTGGGACATCTGGGTTCAGGCTGTGGAGCTTCTCATAGCTGGGCGGTGGAGTGGAATCTCCAGCCGCCTCCACCGCACCAGGATGCACAGACAGCGGTGCAGGTTGGGGTCCGGTGACATTGGCGGGTGTCGCGGGACGCGATGCAGGCCTGGGCCTGACGGCAGGTACTGGGGTCTCAGGACATGGCGGTGGGACGGACACGGACAGGGCCTGGGCCTCAGGGAGCGGGGTTGCTCCTACCTGATGTCGAGGCCGGGCGTCCGGTTCCGGTGTCCCCTGGTCACGATCCTGTAGCTCCATCTTTGTCTGCGCCGCAGACTGGATGCTGGTGACAGTAGCGACGGCCTCTGCGGTGGATGGCTCGACGTCAACTTCCATTCCGGTGGGCACGTCTTCTTCCGCGGTGGTACTTGAGTCAGCGGAGGGATCCACGGCCTCCGGGGACTTGATCAGGTCCTGGCCCTTCACATCAGGGATCGGGGCATCAGCGACGGCCTTCTCCGACTCCTCTGGGATGCTGGACAGGGCAGGTGATGTCGGGTCTTTGGGCACGAAGGGATCCACTGCCTCCGGCCTGGAACCAAAGATTGATGGGCCGCATCTCTGCAATAGCTGGGAGACCTGGATCTCCAGCAGCTGTTCTGGGTACACGTCTTCTCCGCCGATGGACATTTCGTTCCACCTGGGACGCGGGTAAGCCATGCTTGCTGCTCTCCTGCACACACTGATCGCCAGAACTAAGGGAGGGGCGCAGAGGGTGGAGTCTTTATCACCTCGGGCCAGGTCAGTAACAAGTTCATGGAGGGCGTTCTCTATTTTTCCCGCTCCTGAAGGGGCGTATTCGACATCTTCGCGCCTTTCTTGAGGGGGTGTCGCTATTTTTTTCCCACTTCTGAGGGGCGTAGACAGCATTTTCGCACTCCTGAGAGGGCGTTTCTTTGTTCCTTTGTTTTTTGGCATGAAGATGAAGCGCCATTTTAACGAATATGGCGAATTTCACAATATCGAATTAACTCTTCGTATGCAGGAGCGCACATCCAGCACTTTCTTGGCACAACAATACAAGTAAGAAAGTCACTTTTTTAGCGATTTTTGCACAATCTTCAGCCCTTATTATACTGTGAAACATGCGGTTTTAAGTCCGTTTTTTTTTGCGCACAATTGGATGCAGTTCTGTTGTTAGGGATGGACACACAATTCAATCCGATCCTGTTCGTGGTGCCACTTGATGCAATGAGCAGGACACTGGGTCAGTGGGGATGCTATGCAGTGGGTCAGTATTTATGTGTATAAGTTCGTGACGCAAGTTGCAGCTTGAGTAGGTACTGTAGCAGGGCCCTTTAAGATGTAATAGCTCACGTACCAGGTGAGGAATGCCAGAGGGGGATATTGTCTCTGTATAGTAGGTATAGTAGTGTCAACGGTGTCTCCTACCTGTGGTACGGCTGGACTCCTGTATCCCGGCTCACATGCAACAAATTGAGTGTGGTTAATAGGAGTAACTGAGGAATAATGGAAATCCACACAGATAATAGGGTCCAACTTGTCTTTACTTGGTGTTATGATATGCAGCTTTTGATCCATACAAGTTACAGCTTTAGTCTAGGGTCCCAGCAGGTTTTGGCAATATGTGGCAGGAATTTATATGTATTCTGCATCTGATCATACGCCTATTAGAATCTGGCAGGTATCTATCTTCTGCTCTGTCTTTAGTCTGCTTGATTTGGGTCTGACTAGCTGGTGAGGTACTTATCTTCTCTTTGTCTTGGGATCTTTACTTACAGGACTGCTCGCAGGGTGTTATGGTGGCTCTCTGGAGATCTGATAGTTCTGTGAAAGGCTTCTTTCTCTGTCCACCAGCTGAGGTAAGGGACTCAGGCTGGGAAGGTTGATCTTGGGCCTCAGCCGAGGCTTGGATCTTTGGTTGGGGTCCCTGTTTCTGGGAGCTCCTACTAACACAGCCTACCCCAGCAGGGGGTGGCTCACACACTGCCTAGAACTTTCCTTCCTCCCCCTGAAGTAGGATGTGGGAACATTCCACTCCTCCTCAGCTAGGGGGAAGCTAGCCTGGAATGGTCTATTCCAGTCTAGGTCTATTAACTAACCATGGTCTGCTTACATATTGCTACCACCTGCTGGTGTACATTGAGAATTACAGCAAATATACAATACAACAGGCCTGGAAAATGCACATTATGGAGAGAGTGATGCAACCTTATACCAGATGACAATATGCATACACTTAACATTATGAAGCTGGGGAACAGAAGTTTAGTGACATACTTCAGGATGTTACAGATCCGTCTGCCATCCGCACAGACGTATCCGCACCTATAAATGCAAACGATGGCATCCGTTCAGAACGGATCAGTCCGCATTCTATGTAAAAAAGTTTAAATCCAATTGTTAGTCAGACGGACCCGTCCCGACCCCACACCGAAAGTCAACAGGGGACGGATCCGCCCGCAACCGCACCGCATTGAGTCAACGTCAAACGCACGGCCAGGTGGACACCAAAATGCTGCAAGCAGCGCCCCGGTGTCCGCCTCCAGAGCGGAATGAAGGCGGAACGGAGCCAAACTGATGCACTCCGAACGGATCCGCATCCATCCAGAATGCATTGGGGCCAAACCAATACACCCGGGGCCGCCCGTGAGAGCCCCAATATGGACCCCACAGGCGGACACCGAAGCGCCGGTGCGAAAGTAGCCCTAGCTGTATTGCAGAGTGAGGTCATGTTTTCTATTTAACCCCTTTGGCATGCAGGTATCAAGTTAAAAAACATCCAAAAGGTTTCCCTGCTAAGGAGTTTTTGTCTGCGGTCCCCTCCTCTTATGGCCAATGAAACCACTTCAATCCCCTGTGCACAAAACGTTGATGCGTCACCTCTGTGAACAGTGGCGAAGTGGAAAGTCGCTGCCGATACATTGCGAGTCTGAAGATGAGGAATATCCCTGAGATGTTTTCTGATACGTGTCTTCAGCTCATTTGTAGTGCATCCAACATATTGGACTTTACAGATTCTGCATGTAATAACGTACACCACAAACGCCGTATTACAGATGATGTATTGTTTTAGAGCGTATCTGTTGTTATTCACTGTAGATGTGACCTCCTCAGTGACACACATGTATCGGCAGCAAATGCATTTCTTACTTCCACATTTATAATTGCCAGTAGTTTTTGGCCAGGAACATGCCCGGGGAATGGTATCAGTAAACAGGCTGGGGCTGAGTGTTTTTCCCACCGTAGGTGCTTTCTTAGATACACACCTGATACCCGCAGACACCACATCTCTCCAATCCTCACCGTAATTGAGGACAGGGAGATGTTTACGGATAATTCTGCAGATGTGTGGATATTCTCTACTGTAGTTAGTAAGAAAAACAGCAGGTTTTCTGTCCTCCTCAGCAAGGTCTTCACTTTTTTGACTTTTTTGACATCTATAGGATTTTTTCAATGTCTGAGGAAAGATCAGAGATTCCCTACCTTTCAATCTGGCAAACTCAACACCTTTATTAATGTTCTGGAGTGTATGGCCTCTGCTCAGGAGTCTCTGTGTAATCATCTCTGCTTCTTCTAAGAACAACCCCCTTTTTTTTTTCTTTCTCTCCGTCCTGCAGTTTTGACCTGTATCACACGATCATTGATATCAATCGTCTTGCTAGAAATCTCACTTTAAAAAAACATTTTTCGTCCAGTAAAGACGCGATGAGTGTGAATACAGGCGAAACAGGCGAAACAATAATGAATGTGAACACGGGTCAAATAGGTCATACAATAATGAATGTGAACACCGGCTCAATAAATCAAACAATGATGCAGACGGTTCCTACCTTAAGTGATACCTCTATGCATTACCCAGTGTTTGACTTTAAAGAATTGGTCTGTGTCTCATCTCTTCGGGAATCTTGTCAGAGGGCAGAGAACTCACAATTACCAAATGTCTCTGAAACATTCAGGGTATTAAATAAGGGTTTTTACCCGATACAGTCTCGTTCTGTGGCCCTTGACAAATTCCAGGAGTTAATAGAGAAGGATCTGTGTGATCTCTAAAACAGAAAAACAGGTCCAAGCAAAAATGTAACAATCTCACCGGGGAGGAGATGAATGCTTTGCAGGCTTTACATGATGTGCAGGAGATTGTGATCCGTGAGGCTGATAAGGGAGGAACGGTGGTCATCGTAGACAGCAGTGTATAGAAGGAACAAGTTCTAAATATGTTGAATGACAAGAACCCCTATCTGCTGTTAGATTCTAACCCGCTCCTCCCTTATCAAGAGAATCTTCACAACATTCTGTTTAAGGGTCAATGATTGGGAATTTTATCCAAAACAGAAGTGGAGTATATTTATGTGGAACACGCGACCGCACCAATCTTTCACGCACTTCCAAAAGTGCATAAACCGGGTTCCCCGCCCCCTATGCGTCCGATCGTGGCAGGCATCAGGTCCTATTCTGAGAGACTATCGGAGTGGACCGATTCCCTGCTACAGCCACTGATACCTTTGATGCCTGGCTATCTGAAGGATAGTCGCACAGTGCTTCAGAGTTTTTATAACTTTAAGTGGAGTGAAGAATATATTTGGGTTGCGGCTGATATTACCGCACTGTATACTAACATTCCTCAGGACTCAGCCATTGTGGCTCTTAAATAGTTCCTGACGCACTATAGCGACGATACTGTGGACCTGCAGGATTTCTTGTGCATATTTGTGGATTTTCTGATGAGAAATAATTTCTTTATGTTCAATAGGAAATACTATCTCCAAATGTCGGGTGTTTCAATGGGGGCCAAACACCATCTATTGAAAACATATACATGGCGTGGTGGGAGCGACATTTTCTGTTTCTTGATGACAACCCCTTTGCTGGCTCCATTAAATGGTATGGACGTTATATAGATGATATTCTGTGGGTCAGAATATCATCAAGTATCTAAATAACTGTACAGATTCCACCAAACTTACTTATATTAGCGATTCAGCTAAAATTGATTTTCTTGATTTACATTTGGTTACATTTGGAATCGGACCTCTCTGAGGGACTGGTCACTACTAGAGTTGAGCGAACACCTGGATGTTCGGGTTCGAGAAGTTCGGCTGAACCCGAACCCCATTGAAGTCAATGGGGACCCGAACTTTTGGGCACTAAAAAGGCTGTAAAACAGGAAAGAGCTAAAGGCAGCAACATGTAGGTAAATCCCCTGCAAACAAATGTGGATAGGGAAATTAATTAAAATAAAAGTTAAAAAAATTAAAATGACCCAAAATCAATTGGACAGAGGTCCCATAGCAGAGAATCTGGCTTCACGTCAGCAGAGAATCAGTCTCTTCATGCGATAGCAAAGAATCTGGCTTCATGTCAGCAGAGAATCAGTCTCTTCATGCCATAGCAGAGAATCTGGCCTTATGTCAGCGCAGAATCTGTCTTCATGTCATAGCAGAGAATCAGGCTTCACGTCACCCACCACTGGAACAGGCCACTGTCACATATTTAGGCCCCGCACCCAGACAGAGGAGAGCGGTCCCGTAACAGAGAATCTGGCCTTATGTCAGCGCAGAATCTGTCTTCATGTCATAGCAGAGAATCAGGCTTCACGTCACCCACCACTGGAACAGGCCACTGTCACACATTTAGGCCCCGGCACCCAGACAGAGGAAAGGTTCATTCAACTTTGGGTTGCCCCGCAATATAATGGTAAAATGAAATTAAAAATAGGATTGAATGAGGAAGTGCCCTGGAGTAGAATAATATATTGTTAAGGGGAGGTAGTTAATATCTAATCTGCACAAGGGATGGACAGGTCCTGTGGGATCCATGCCTGGTTCATTTTTATGAACGTCAGCTTGTCCACATTGGCTGTAGACAGGCGGCTGCGTTTGTCTGTAATGACGCCCCCTGCCGTGCTGAATACACGCTCAGACAAAACGCTGGCCACCGGGCAGGCCAGCACCTCCAAGGCATAAAAGGCTAGCTCTGGCCACGTGGACAATTTGGAGACCCAGAAGTTGAATGGGGCCGAACCATCAGTCAGTACGTGGAGGGGTGTGCACAGGTACTGTTCCACCATGTTAGTGAAATGTTGCCTCCTGCTAACACGTTCCGTATCAGGTGGTGGTGCAGTTAGCTGTGGCGTGGTGACAAAACTTTTCCACATCTCTGCCATGCTAACCCTGCCCTCAGAGGAGCTGGCCGTGACACAGCTGCGTTGGCGACCTCTTGCTCCTCCTCTGCCTTCGCCTTGGGCTTCCACTGGTTCCCCTGTGACATTTGGGAATGCTCTCAGTAGCGCGTCTACCAACGTGCGCTTGTACTCGCGCATCTTCCTATCACGCTCCAGTGTAGGAAGTAAGGTGGGCACATTGTCTTTGTACCGGGGATCCAGCAGGGTGGCAACCCAGTAGTCCGCACACGTTAAAATGTGGGCAACTCTGCTGTCGTTGCGCAGGCACTGCAGCATGTAGTCGCTCATGTGTGCCAGGCTGCCCAGAGGTAAGGACAAGCTGTCCTCTGTGGGAGGCGTATCGTCATCGTCCTGTGTTTCCCCCCAGCCATGCACCAGTGATGGGCCCGAGCTGCTTTGGGTGCCACCCCGCTGTGAACATGCTTCATCCTCATCCTCCTCCACCTCCTCCTCATCCTCGTCCTCCTCGTCCTCCAGTAGTGGGCCCTGTCTGGTCACATTTGTACCTGGCCTCTGGTGTTGCAAAAAACCTCCCTCTGAGTCACTTCGAAGAGACTGGCCTGAAAGTGCTAAAAATGACCCCTCTTCCTCCTCTTCCTCCTGGGCCACCTCCTCTTCCATCATCGCCCTAAGTGTTTTCTCAAGGAGACATAGAAGTGGTATTGTAACGCTGATAACGGAGTCATCGCCACTGACCATGTTGGTGGAGTACTCGAAACAGCGCAACAGGGCACACAGGTCTCGCATGGAGGCCCAGTCATTGGTGGTGAGGTGTGTCTGATCCGCAGTGCGTCTGACCCGTGCGTGCTGCAGCTGAAACTCCACTATGGCCTGCTGCTGCTCGCACTGTCTGTCCAGCATATGCAAGGTGGAGTTCCACCTGGTGGGTACGTCGCATATGAGGCGGTGAGCGGGAAGGCCGAAGTTACGCTGTAGCGCAGACAGGCGAGCAGCGGCAGGATGTGAACGCCGGAAGCGCGCACAGACGGCCCGCACTTTATGCAGCAGCTCTGACATGTCGGGGTAGTTGCGAATGAACTTCTGCACCACCAAATTCAGGCCAGGCAAGGGATGTGCGTCAAACCGGTTAGTCCCAGAGCTGCAACGAGATTTCGCCCATTATCGCACACCACCAGGCCGGGCTTGAGGCTCACCGGCAGCAACCACTCGTCGGTCTGTTGTTCTATACCCCCCCACAACTCCTGTGCGGTGTGGGGCCTGTCCCCCAAACATATGAGTTTCAGAATGGCCTGCTGACGTTTACCCCGAGCTGTGCTGAAGTTGGTGGTGTAGGTGGGTGGCTGACTGGATGAGCAGGTGGAAGAAGAGGAGGAGGAAGCTGAGTAGGAGGAGGAGACAGGAGGCAAAGAATGTTGCCCTGCGATCCTTGGCGGCGGAAGGACGTGCGCCAAACAGCTCTCCGCCTGGGGCCCAGCCGCCACTACATTTACCCAGTGTGCAGTTAGGGAGATATAGCGTCCCTGGCCGTGCTTACTGGTCCACGTATCTGTGGTTAGGTGGACCTTGCCACAGATGGCGTTGCGCAGTGCACACTTGATTTTATCGGACACTTGGTTGTGCAGGGAAGGCACGGCTCTCTTGGAGAAGTAGTGGCGGCTGGGAACAACATACTGTGGGACAGCAAGCGACATGAGCTGTTTGAAGCTGTCTGTGTCCACCAGCCTAAATGACAGCATTTCATAGGCCAGTAGTTTAGAAATGCTGGCATTCAGGGCCAGGGATCAAGGGTGGCTAGGTGGGAATTTACGCTTTCTCTCAAATGTTTGTGAGATGGAGAGCTGAACGCTGCCGTGTGACATGGTTGAGATGCTTGGTGACGCAGGTGGTGGTGTTGGTGGTACATCCCATGTTTGCTGGGCAGCAGGTGCCAACGTTCCTCCAGAGGCGGAGGAAGAGGTCGAGGCTGCAGCAGCAGAAGAGGCCGAGGCGGCAGCAGCAGAAGAGGTAGCAGGGGGAGCCTGAGTGACTTCCTTGTTTTTAAGGTGTTTACTCCACTGCAGTTCATGCTTTGCATGCAGGTGTCTGGTCATGCAGGTTGTGCTAAGGTTCAGAACGTTAATGCCTCGCTTCAGGCTCTGATGGCACAGCGTGCAAACCACTCGGGTCTTGTTGTCAGCACATTGTTTGAAGAAGTGCCATGCCAGGGACCTCCTTGAAGCTGCCTTTGGGGTGCTCGGTCCCAGATGGCGGCGGTCAGTAGCAGGCGGAGTCTCTTGGCGGCGGGTGTTCTGATTTTGCCCACTGCTCCCTCTTTTGCTACGCTGTTGGCTCGGTCTCACCACTGCCTCTTCCTCCGAACTGTGAAAGTCAGTGGCACGACCTTCATTCCATGTGGGGTCTAGGACCTCATCGTCCCCTGCATCGTCTTCCACCCAGTCTTGATCCCTGACCTCCTGTTCAGTCTGCACACTGCAGAAAGACGCAGCAGTTGGCACCTGTGTTTCGTCATCATCAGAGACGTGCTGAGGTGGTATTCCCATGTCCTGATCATCAGGAAATATAAGTGGTTGTGCGTTAGTGCATTCTATCTCTTCCACCCCTGTGGAAGGGCTAGGTGGATGCCCTTGGGAAACCCTGGCAGCAGAGTCTTCAAACAGCATAAGAGACTGCTGCATAACTTGAGGCTCAGACAGTTTCCCTGATATGCATGGGGGTGATGTGACAGACCGATGGGCTTGGTTTTCATGCGCCATCTGTGCGCTTTCTGCAGAAGACTGGGTGGGAGATAATGTGAACGTGCTGGATCCACTGTCGGCCACCCAATTGACTAATGCCTGTACCTGCTCAGGCCTTACCATCCTTAGAACGGCATTGGGCCCCACCAAATATCGCTGTAAATTCTGCTGGCTACTGGGACCTGAGGTAGTTGGTTCACTAGGACGTGTGGCTGTGGCAGAACGGCCACGTCCTCTCCCAGCACCAGAGGGTCCACTAACACGACCATGTCCACGTCCGCGTCCCTTATTAGATGTTTTCCTCATTGTTCCCGTTCACCACAATTTTGAGAATGGCAAATTTGGGAATAGTTTTTCAACCCAGAACAAAAAATGTGCTTTTACGGTCACTACAAATAACTTGACCAGCTAAAACAGTACAGATTTGGTTGAATAGAAATGTCAGGCCTGTTTTTTTTTTGCGCTATGTGACAGGTATAGGTTTAATCACAGAATTAGACTTCTATCTGCACGGTTGCGTGTGTCTTAGGTTTTTCTGAATGACACTATCATTACCTTCAATGTAAGATATCCTTTTTGGGATAGATTTCAAGTAGGCCTCATATACCAGAAACTAGTTATTTTGAGAATGTCAAATTTGGGAATAGTTTTTCAACCCAGAACAAAAATTCTGCTTTTACGGTCACTACAAATAACTTGACCAGCTAAAACAGTACAGATTTGGTTGAATAGAAATGTCAGGCC
Source organism: Bufo bufo (assembly GCF_905171765.1). Taxonomy (NCBI): domain Eukaryota; kingdom Metazoa; phylum Chordata; class Amphibia; order Anura; family Bufonidae; genus Bufo; species Bufo bufo. The sequence continues at coordinate 10,702,453 of NC_053389.1, forward strand.
TGTTTTTTTTGCGCTGTGTGACAGGTATAGGTTTAATCACAAAATCAGACTTCTATCTGCACGGTAGCGTGTGTCTTAGGTTTTTCTGAATGACACTATCAGCACCTTCAATGTAAGATATCCTTTTTGGGATAGATTTTAAGTAGGCCTCATATACCAGAAACTAGTTATTTTGAGAATGGCAAATTTGGGAATAGTTTTTCAACCCAGAACAAAAAGTCTGCTTTTACGGTCACTACAAATAACTTGACCAGCTAAAACAGTGCAGATTTGGTTGAATAGAAATGTCAGGTCTATTTTTTATGCGCTGGGTGACAGGCTCAACTTGCCCCTGATGTAGTATATGGCCAAAAAATAACCACACTATTGATGGTTTAATGCACTTGGGTGACACAGGCTCAGCCTGCAGCTGATGTAGTATATGGCCAAAAAATAACCAGACTGTTGATGGTTAAATGCACTTCGGTGACACCGGCTCAGCCTGCAGCTGATGTAGGATATAGCACAAAATAACCACACTATTGATGGTTAAATACACTTGGTGATAGCTCGTGCTGGCGCACCACAAGTCACAAAATGGCCGCCGATCACCCCAGAAAAAAAGTGATCTAAAAACGCTCTGGGCAGCCTCAAAAAAGTGAGCAAGTCAATAATAGCACTTCAATGATCCACAGCTGCAGATCGATCACAGAATGAAGTCTTTTGGAGGAGTTAATCTGCCTAATCTCGCCCTAACGTCGCAGCTGCAACCTCTCCCTATGCTTGAATCAGCAGAGTGACGTGCAGCGCTACGTGACCCAAGCTTATATAGAGGCTGGGTCACATGCTGCACTGGCCAATCACAGCCATGCCAATAGTAGGCAAGGCTGTGATGGTCTCTTGGGGCAAGTAGTATGACGCTTGTTGATTGGCTGCTTTGCAGCCTTTCAAAAAGCGCCAAGAAAGCGCCGAACACCGAACCCGAACCCGGACTTTTACGAAAATGTTCGGGTTCGGGTCCGTGTCACGGACACCCCAAAATTCGGTACGAACCCGAACTATACAGTTCGGGTTCGCTCATCCCTAGTTACTACCTGTACCTTTAGAAAAAAGACATCTGGGAACACCATTCTTCTTGCCTCCTCCTGCCACCCACCGCATGTCCTAAATAACATACCGAAGGGGGAAATGATTAGAGCGAGACGTAACTGCTCTACAGAGGGGTTGTTCTTAAAAGAAGCAGAGATGATTACACAGACTCCTGAGCAGAGGCTACACACTCGAGAACATTAATAAAGGCGTTGAGTTTGCCAAATTGAAAGATAGGGAATCTCTGATCTTTCCTCAGACCTTGAAAAAAACCTATAGATGCCAAAAAAGTCCAAAAAGTGAAGACCTTGCTGAGGAGGACAAAAAACCTGCTGTTTTTCTTACTAACTACAGTAGAGAATATCCACACATCTGCAGAATTATCCGGAAACATCTCCCTGTCCTCAATTACGATGAGGAGTGGAGAGATGTGGTGTCTGCGGGTATCAGGTGTATATCCAAGAAAGCACCTACGGTGGGAAAAACTCAGCCCCAGCCTGTTTACTGATACCATTCCCCGGGCAGGTTCCTGGCCAAAAACTACTGGCAATTATAAATGTGGAAGTAAGAAATGGATTTGCTGCCGATACATGTGTGTCACTGAGGAGGTCACATCTACAGTGAATGACAACAGATACGCTGTAAAACAATACATCGCCTGTAATACGGCGTTTGTGGTGTACGTTATTACATGCAGAATCTGTAAAGTCCAATATGTTGGCTGCACTGCAAATGAGCTGAAAATATGGATCAGAAAACATCTCAGTGATATTCCTCATTTTCAGACTCGCAATGTATCGGCAGCGGCTTTCCACTTCGCCACTGTTCACGGAGGTGACGCATCTGCGTTTTGTGCACAGGGGATTGAAGTGGTGTCACTGCCCATAAGAGGAGGGGACCGCAGACAGAAACTCCTTAGCAGGGAGACCTTCTGGATGTTTTCACTTGATACCTGCATGCCAAAGGGGTTAAATAGAAAACATGACCTCACTCTGCAATACAGCTAGGGCTACTTTCGCACCTGCGCTTCGGTGTCCACCTGTGGGGTCCAAATTGGGGCTCTCACGGGTGGATTGGTTTGGCCCCAATGCATTCTGGATGGATGCGGATCCGTTCGGAGTGCATCAGTTTGGCTCCGTTCCGCCTTCATTCCGCTCTGGAGGCGGACACCGGGGCGCTGCTTGCAGCGTCTTGGTGTCCGCCTGGCCGTGCGGAGCCAGGCGGATCCGTCCTGACTTGCAGTGTGGGTCGGTGGGGACGGATCCGTTTGACGTTGACTCAATGTGGTGCGGTTGCGGGTGGATCCGTCCCCTGTTGACTTTCGGTGTGGGGACGAGACGGGTCCGTCTGACTAATAATTGGATTTAAACTTTTTTACATAGAATGCGGATGTATACGTTCTGAACGGATGCCATCGTTTGCATTTATAGGTGCGGATCCGTCTGTGCGGATGGCAGACGGATCCGCACCTAACGCAGGTGTGAAAGTGGCCTAAGATATGTTCATTATGTGTATGTATGCGTCACCTGTGATGCTGGATCTCCTCCCCTGGACCGCTGAATGGTTCTTCCCATTCCAGGCTCCAGGTGCGGACACTTTGCTGATCAGAGGGGGTCGGACCTTGTGCTACATAAACAGGAATGGTTTTAATATGTGTGTAATGTCCTGATGAAGGGCCGGATTCTGTAGCCCGAAACATGTTACTGCACCTTTTTCCTGTGATTTTGGTGGATTTTATACGATGAGCCAATAAAGAACTATTTTTTATTCCACGAGAAGCTGGATTCTCTCTTTCCATTGGATATTCTATTGGGCCCAGTTCTGGCCTTTTTTCCGTGCTTCATGGATTAAAGTCAGAGGTGAGAGCGGCAGCCATTTCTATCATTGTTCTGGGATACATACATAATTGAAATCCTTGTCATCATCAGAGCCATGTGTAATTAATAATCTAAAGTGCCAAGTGCAAACGGAGGGTGAAGGAGGAGTCAGAGGGCGAATGGCTGCCATCCATACTGTCGCGTGCAGTCCGGCGTGCCTAGGGCGCGACTGCGCATGTCCAGATGACGTGTATTTCATACTTCCGGCTACAGCCGCACTCATCACTGGGCAACTGCGCCCTACGGATGCGGGAATCACATAGCAACCAACGGGCGCGTGCGCATTGGCACCGGTCCCATCTGATACACACAGGATGAAGGCAGAGTTCGCACATATTCGTGCCAAACAACAATAAGGATGGCTATACAGGATCGGGTGAAGGCTACCACAACATAATAGAAGTGGAGCCTCCATCCGTGACCACCGGTCAGTTGCGACTCCACACGTTAGTGCAGGGACGCACTGAACCCATGATTCTGACCCGTCTATCACCATCATTCGCGAGGGTTCTCCTCAAAACTGCCGGCCATGTGTATGTCAGACTATGACCAAAAAGAATAATAAACAATTAAAAAACAAGCATCCTCTGCATATTTTCGAGCTTGACTGCACGCCATTCACCAATGCCACCTCGAACTTCCTCTCTCCATACTCCGTGGCATACCATCTGTGATGAAAAATAAATAAAAAAAATGTTTTAATTAAAAAACATGAGAATTCATAAAGAACATATACTTTGTCCAATACAAACAATCACAAAACATACACAGGTGCAGTACAACATTTCCATATAATGGACAAAGGCAAACCACAGACCTAGATCGCCCCAATTTAGTGTCTACATTCAGACCATGCGGTTTAAGGGAATTACGTGTTCCCTTTAATAAACTGGTTCTGTTGCCACCTCTCCTCGGTATTGGTACAGAATCAACGATGCAACACTTTATGTCTCTCTCTGTGGGTTTGAATTCAGCAAAGTGTTTTGACACTGGTAGGTCAAGTCTTTTTTCCTTATGCTATATCTGTTGTTGTTAATACGTGACTTGAAGTCAGTGGTCGTCTCACCCACGTGCACCAAATTACACGGACAGACAAGCACATAAATGATGTAATCGCACGTCAGATAATGTTTTATCCGATGTGCGACACCAGTTTGAGGGGGCACAAAGGTTTTACCCTTGAGAATGTATTTACAATTAACACCTGACGAGCAAGGAAAGCATCCAACACGGGTTGTGGTCAGTGTTGTCTGCCTAGCCGTTTTCAAAGTGCCCACATCGGCCTTAACCAATTGATCCTTTATGCTCCTGGACCTCCGGTAGGACATCAAAGGCGGAGAATGAAATTCCTCAATTGTGTTATAGCAACCTCCCAGTATATTCCAATGATGTTGGATGATATTCCCTATATCTACGCTCTGTTCAGAGTGCGTCGAGATAAAAGGAATCCTCACCACTTCAGAATGTTCCGTTTTCCTTTTAAGGGTATCATCCCTATTTAGTCTCCTGGCTATTTCCTTTTTTTCCTGTAGTAGTTTAGTTGGATACCCCCGCCTCTGGAATTTATTCTCCAATGTGTCAAACTCCTCAGGATCTTACACTATACGTCTGGCTCTTAAAAACTGAGAATATGGTAGGGATCTAACCATCGGTCTGGGGTGATTACTACTGTATGTCAATAGCGTGTTCCTGTCAGTGGGCTTGGTAAACAGTTCTGTTTGCAACCTGCCCTCTTTCAGAATCACACGGGTGTCCAAAAATTGCATTTCAGTGTGGGAGTGCACTAATGTAAATTGGAGAGCACTGTCGATCCCATTAAGAAACATGTGGAAATCGAGAAGTTGCTCCTCACTGCCAGTCCAGATGAGGAAGATGCCGTCTATGTACCGCCACCACGCCCTGACATGCTGGAAGTGGTGGCTTCCATAGACGACATCCTCCTCAAATCGACGCATGAATATATTGGCGTAGGTTGGGGCCACATTGGACCCCATCACCACGCCCTGTTCCTGCATATAGTAGGAATCCTGAAACAGGAAGTAGTTAAACCTCAGAACAATCTCCAATAAGGATATTATAAATTGTTAACATTGACAAGTGAGTGATGACTTCTCCAGCATAGATGAGACTGCAGAGAGCCCCTTCTGATGGTCAATCAATGTATAGAGGGAGGTGACATCATGTGGAGGCAGCTCCTATATACAGGATACAACCAATTTTTTTACTCAAACTGCAGATGATAAATTTGGAAGGTATATAGGGGGTGATATTGGCATCTTTTGATGTCACCTCCCTCTATACATCGATTGACCATCAGAAGGGGCTCTCTGCAGTCTCATCTATGCTGGAGAAGTCATCACTCACTTGTCAATGTCAACAATTTATAATATCCCTATTGGAGATTGTTCTGAGGTTTAACTACTTCCTGTTTCAGGATTCCTACTATATGCAGGAACAGGGCGTGGTGATGGGGTCCAATGTGGCCCCAACCTACGCCAATATATTCATGCGTCGATTTGAGGAGGATATCGTCTATGGAAGCCACCACTTCCAGCATGTTGGAGGGGGCGTGGTGGCGGTACATAGCTATATATACTTGGCACTTTGTCTGTACACATTGCTTGAGAAAGGCTCCTGTATTGAGCCGAAACGTCGCATGTCCTGCTTGGGTAAATAAAGTATTTTTGTATTTTTTAACTTTTTGGAGTGCTGCCCATCTTTTTCTGTCTTGTATTTGTTGGATTGGCTTTTATCCACATTGGGCCAGCTGCACCCTTCTGCTTTCATCAGGGACGGTGCTGCCACTTTTTTCTTTTTTCTTTTATATATATATATAGATATATACTGTATATATATATAAAATCATATTTCTGATATATATGAGTGCATAATATGTGGGAAACTACTACAGATATTTTTAGCCATCATATATTTACATATAATATACTATATATTCTATATAAACTTGTATATAAACTATATAAACTTTGCAGAAATAGAGGCTAAATTAGATTTAAATACACTGGGTGTCCCCAAGCACTGACTCCATATATGGACATAGCTATATATGGAGTCAGAGCAGGGACGTCTAAGCGCGGACTGACACTGGGGGATTCTCCCACTGTACAGCGATCTTCTGTATAGACCTCAGTGGGACCCGGCACCCTCCCCTCTTAAGAGCAGGAGGTGCCTGGTTTAATGCTCAGGTTCTCCCATTGTGCTCGGGTGCTCTGTAGATATATACAATTAAATAAATAATGCAGTGCACTGAACCCCTGAAATAAATAATACAATGTATAATATATTTATAATCTCTCTCTCTGTATGTGTATTGTAAGTGATTGCAATAACAGACTTCTTCGCAGACAACCGGATTCAGGCCTCTTTCACATGACCGTTTTTTTTTTTTCGTTTACGGGCCGTTTTTTGCGTTCCGTATACGGTCCATATACGGAACCATTCATTTCAATGGTTTAGCAAAAAAAAAACGGAATGTACTCCATATGCATTCTGTTTCCGTATTTCAGTTTTTTCCGTTATAAGATAGAACATGTCCTATTATTGCCCGCAAATCACGTTCCGTGGCTCCATTCAAGTCAATGGGTCCGCAAAAAAAGGTACACATACGGAAATGCATCCGTATGTCTTCCGTATCTGTTCCATTTTTTGTGGAACCATCTATTGAAAATGTTATGCCCAGCCCAATTTTTTCTATGTAATTACTGTATACTGTATATGCCATATGGAAAACGGAACAGAAACGGAAACACAACGGAAACAAAAAACGGAACAACGTATCCTTGAAAAACGGACCGCAAAACACTGAAAAAGCCATACGGTCATGTGCAGGAGGTCTTAATGTCCAAACTTGTGCTTTATTGTGGCACTTCAGCACCCACACAAACATAAGCATCAAAATTAAATAAACACCTGCCCATCTGGGCTCTAACTAATACACAGTAGTTTTCCCTAAATCACCTCTAGTTACAGGTTATACACAGTATCTCAGGCTCCAAGCCTTAGCAGATCCGGTCATCAAACACAAGTCCATACGGGGAAGAGGTTCGGCTACACGTAGCCTCATGGCCCCTCAGCCCTCCTGGCTGAGACCACCCAGAGCCTCACTAGGCCTCGGTTTCCAAGTTTCCTCTTCTCAGACTGACACACAGGGGGTTGGTTGTATGCCTCCTTTATTACAGCAGGCCTCACCTGCGATTACCTCAGGCTAGGGGAAAACCTGCTGTGAAATGGGGGTGGACTAGGAAGGTCCCACTACCAAACCTACCTTCCCAGTCCAAATAAAATCCAGCCCTTGTACCCAACCCAACAAAACCTGGGGAACCTGGGTGAGATATACACCCCTCCCAGGACTTTTACCTCAAAACCTTGAGGAACCTGGGTGAGATATACACCCCTTCCAGGACTTTTACTGTACACATAGCCACATATTCCCTCCCCCCCATCTTCTCCAGACTGGAGGTCTGGGCATTTCTCCACATCATACCATGCCCTCTGGAAGATGTGGTCAGTGTCACATTTTTCTTTTATTCTGCCACACCCAGGCCAGCAGAGCTCGGTTTGTCACAAACACCCACTTTCTACCTAGTAGATAATACCTAAAGGCCTCCGGTGCCCATCTAATGGCCAGACACTCTCTCTCTATTCTTTCAAGAGTGACGATGCTGCACTCTCGCACTTTTTGATCTCTCTCTCTCTTTGTCTCTCTATTTCCTCAAAAGATTGCATCTTTCTTTTTTCTTTACTCTCAGCATTTCAATCTTGGCTTCTGATACCAACAGGCTCTACCTTAAATTTATCCATGATGACAGTTCTTTAACCCCTTAAGGACACATGACGTATCGGTACGGCATGTTTCCTAAATCCTTAAGGACACATGACGGGGGGGGGGTCCCGTGACCCCCCACATGTCGGCGATCGCAACAAACTGCAGGTCAATTCAGACCTGCGGTTTGATGCGCTTTTTGCAGTTTCTGACCCCCTCGGATCAGAAACTTTATAATGCCCAAAATATATATATTTCACCTCCCCCTGCAGCCCTGAATGATTTTAGCCCAGTGGGAGGTGCAGGGGGAGGGTGGCGGGCGGTGCGGGCGGTGCGGGAGGCGGGCAGTGCGGCAGGCCGGATCGCGATCCCCCGCCCGCCTCCCCTTGAATAATCGTTGGTGGCTCGTGGGTATACCAGGGTGCCAGCACATTGCTGGCACCCTGGTATAAACGGCTGACATCTGTGCCGTTTAACCCTTTCCATACCTTCCATACATGGAAAAGGTTAACAGCGCAGGGAGCTCCCTCCCTCTCCCATCGGGGGGCTGCTGTGCCTTTGCAGCCCCCAGATGGAGAGGGAGAGAGCCCCCCGACAGACCCATCCTTACTCTTCCCCGTCTGCGAAGTTGTGGCAGACGGGAAGGTTCCCATGGCAACAGGATGCTTTCTCAGGCATCCTGCTGTCCATGGTGCTGAACAGATCTGTGCTAAAGGCAGAGATCTGTTCAGACAAAGTGTAAGTAAAATACAGTGCAGTACCCTATATAGTGTACTGTACTGTATTATACAGACATCAGACCCACTGGATCTTCAAGAACCAAGTGGGTCTGGGTAAAAAAAAAATGAAAAAAAAAGTGAAAAAGAAGGAAAAATCAAAAAACACATTTATCACTGATTAAAAATTAAAAAAATAAAATTTTCTACACATGTTTGGTATCGCCGCGTCCGTAACGATCTGATCTATAAAATGGTCATGTTACTTTACCCGAACGGTGAACGCCATAAATATAAAAAATAAAAAACTATGATAAAATTGAAATTTTGCCCACCTTACTTCACAAAAAAAGGTAATAAAAGTGATCAAAAAAGTCGCATGTACGCCAAAATTGTAACAATCAAACCGTCATCTCATCCCGCAAAAATCATACCCTACCCAAGATAATTGCCCAAAAACTGAAAAAACTATGGCTCTTAGGCTATGTAAACACTAAAACATGATTTTTTTTGTTTCAAAAATGAAATCATTGTGTAAAACTTACATAAATTTAAAAAAAGTATACATATTAGGTATCGCTGCGTCCGTAACAACCTGCTCTATAAAATTACCACATGATCTAACCTGTCAGATGAATGTTGTAAATAACAAAATAAAAACTGTGCCAAAAAAGCTATTTCTTGTTACCTTGCCGCACAAAAAGTGTAATATAGAGCAACCAAAAATCATATGTACCCTAAACTAGTACAAACAAAACTGCCACCCTATCCCGTAGTTTCTAAAATGGGGTCACTTTTTTGGAGTTTCTACTCTAGGGGTGCATCAGGGGGGCTTCAAATGGGACATGGTGTCAAAAAAACCAGTCCAGCAAAATCTGCCTTCCAAAAACCGTATGGCATTCCTTTCCTTATGCGCCCTGCCGTGTGCCCGTACAGCTGTTTACGACCACATATGGGGTGTTTCTGTAAACTACAGAATTAGGGCCATAAATAATGAGTTTTGTTTGGCTGTTAACCCTTGCTTTGTAACTGGAAAAAAATTATTAATATGGAAAATCTGCCAAAAAAGTGAAATTTGGAAATTGTATCTCTATTTTCCATTAAATCTTGTGCAACACCTAAAGGGTTAACAAAGTTTGTAAAATCAGTTTTGAATACCTTGAGGGGTGTAGTTTCTTAGATGGGGTCACTTTTATGGAGTTTCTACTCTAGGGGTGCATCAGGGGGGCTTCAAATGGGACATGGTGTAAATAAACCAGTCCAGCAAAATCTGGCTTCCAAAAACCAAACGGCGCACCTTTCACTCTACGCCCCGCTGTGTGGCCGTACAGTAGTTTAGTTTAGGGTGTTTCTGAAAACGGCAGAGTCAGGGCAATAAAGATACCGTCTTGTTTGGCTGTTAACCCTTGCTTTGTTAGTGGAAAAAATGGGTTAAAATAGAAAATTAGGCAAAAAAATGAAATTCACAAATTTCATCCCCATTTGCCAATAACTCTTGTGCAACACCTAAAGGGTTAACAAAGTTTGTAAAATCATTTTTGAATACCTTGAGGGGTGTAGTTTATAGAATGGGGTCATTTTTGGGTGGTTTCTATTATATAAGCCTTGCAAAGTGACTTCAGACCTGTAGTGGTCCCTAAAAATTGGATTTCTGAAAAATTTCAAGATTTGCTTCTAAACTTCTAAGCCTTGTAACATCCCCAAAAAATAAAATATAATTTCCAAAATAATTCAAACATGAAGTAGACATATGGGGAATGTAAAGTCATCACAATTTTTGGGGGTATTACTATGTATTACAGAAGTAGAGAAACTGAAACATTGAAAAATGCAAATTTTTCTAAATTTTGGGTAAATTAGGTATTTTTTTATGCAAAAAAATAATATTTTTTTTACTTCATTTTACCAGCCAGTGTCATGAAGTACAATATGTGACGAAAAAACAATCTCAGAATGGCCGGTATAAGTCAAAGTGTTTTAAAGTTATCAGCACTTAAAGTGACACTGGTCAGATGTGCAAAAAATGGCCTGGTCCTTAAGGTGAAATAAGGCTGTCTCCTTAAGGGGTTAAGCATCTCTGCTTTCAGATTTGCTAGTTCTAGAACAATCAGAAGTTCCATTTCCATGCTCTTCCTTCTCTTCAGCAGTGGTTTTCTCAGATTTGGTGCCAGTTTCAGAGACCTCTGCCTCTTCAGTGGCTTTTTCCACTTCGGCCGACTCTCCTTCAGCCTCTTCTTTGGGCTCTACAGCATCTGAGGATTCCTCCCACTCCAACTCATCGGCCTTAGCTTCTTCAGCCTTTGTCACTTTGGAGTCTCCATTCTCTTTGATAACCTTCTCATCCTTCTCAGACATGGCATCATATACCTGCACTCTTAATTCTTCCTTGTTTTGTCGCTCCAGTTGCTGACGGGCATTTTTATTCTTCTGAGCATTACTAAGTTCGGCCTTCAGATCAGCATTCAATTGGTCAATCTGGAAAATAGCCTTTCTCAGTCTGTCGTTGGCCAGTTCAGTATAACCCTGTTGGGCTTGCCTTTTGTTCCGCTCTGCCGTAGCAAGCTCCTCCTGCATATGGATCATCTCCGCCTCCAGACTTTTAAGTTTATTTTTATTTTTTTTAGACTGACTTAAAATATCATCCCTGGACGCTCTAGTGTCTTCCAACTCTCTCTGGTAATCTTTCATTTGCGCCTGCAACTTACACAGTTGTTTGATGGCTTCTTCTCTATTTTGGTTTGCAGAGTTAATTTGTTCCCCTAAGTCTTTTAGATCCATCTCGAGCTTCTTTCTAGCTGCTACAGCCAATGAACGTTGCTTCTTTTCATCTTCAAGCTCTGCTTCCATTTTAGTGCGCATCTGTTTGTTCTGCCTTTCTAACCCCGTCTTTACTTTAAGTGCCAAAGAGAGCGCTTTGATCTCACTTTCACGAGCCTCTGTTTCAGCGCGGTCATGTTCTTCAGCAGGCTCCTTCGGGATGGTCAGACCGGCCAGGAAGTCTTCCACCCCCTGGGTATAGTTCTCAGACACTATACTGACTTCTCCCCACTTAATCAGGTTCATGTCCTGAACCCGCTCAGGCTCTCTTTCGTTTGCCTGGTTCGCGTTGTACGTTACAACATATTCATCAACACTGCACATGAGCTCACTACCCATAGAACACTGTGGAGGCTGCTTATCCGCACCTGGAAGTGTGGTACACCCTCTAACACTTATATTCAATCGAAGCACTCCCCTGTGTGCAAATAATAGGCTGACAAACGAGTCTCACTTTGACTCTATACTTGCAGTTTCTCACGTACAATTCAGCCACCATTCATTGATATTATGATCAAGAGTATGAGGAAAAAGTTGCTCGCGTTTCAGAAGTATCTTCAATACATTTGTAGCTTTATTCTTCTTGATAAAAGACATATAAGGCTCACAGGCACTTTTTGTTCAGGGGACGCTGAGCTGTATCACACTAGTTCATGCGTGACTTTTCGGGGGTCACGTCCCCTTACTCATGCGTGAACATCAGGTGTAACTAGAAGGCTTAAATGCTCAATACCATGGGTGGGGTCTATTTTTATATTATACGTCCTATTTTGAGAAAAAATTTAATAGTTACAAAATAACCGTATCACAAAAACACCTTAAAATTACAGATGTTATTTAACCCTTTTGATTTTAATGTCTCCATTTTCATGTTTCAATAATTTGCATTTATTCTCATCTGGAGTTGTTCCTGGTTTAACATATTCTAATACAACCCATTTTATTTCATTCCATCTATGTTTCTTTTCCTGACACTTTTGCAACAATGTGGTTTCCTGGTATTTATTATTTTCTTTTTCTATTCTGCTGTCTGTTGCATCCATGCATCTCCTTATGTTAGATTTATGTTCATTTAGTCTCACTCGTATTTGCCTATTAGTTTGTCCTATGTACCACATGCTGCAAGGACACCTCAATCCATACATGTGGCATAATGGTACATAGGAATTTCACATCCTTTTCTTGGATGGTTAATGTTCTGTCCTCTTAAAATTTGGTTGCAGTTCATACAGGATAAACAGGGAAACGTACCCTTTATTTTAGTGGCTAAAAAAGTTTGTCGTTCTTTTTTATGTATTTTTATGTCCCCCTTAATTAGTCTGTTTCCAATTGTTCTTCCTTTTTGATATGCAAACCCGGGTTTGTTTTTGAACATTCTACCATACGTTTTATCATATTGTAATATGTCCCAATATTTATATTTATTTTAGATTCGACGATGCATATTACTTGCAGCTGCGGGGGACTTCGATGGGGTATTTTCATGGCTATGTTTGAAAATAATTTGATTTTTAATCCTGGAAAACTAAAAAGTACGTCCACATGGCTATGCTATGTGGACGGTATTTTCCTATTATGGAAAGATAGTGAACAATCTCTTCTAGCGTTTAGATTAAAGGACCTTTAGATTAAAAGACCAGGAAAGATTAAAGGACCTTAACATGTATAGCTTGGAAGAAAGACGAGACAGAGGGGATATGATAGAAACTTTTAAATACATAAAGGGAATCAACAAGGTGAAAGAGGAGAGAATATTTAAAAGAAGAAAAACTGCTACAAGAGGACATAGTTTTAAATTAGAGGGGCAAAGGTTTGAAAGTAATGTCAGGAAGTATTACTTTACTGAGAGAGTAGTGGATGCCTGGAATAGCCTTCCTACAGAAGTGGTAGCTGCAAATACAGTGGAGGAGTTTAAGCATGCATGGGATAGGCATAAGGCCATCCTTCATATAAGATAGGGCCAGGGGCTATCCATAGTATTCAGTATATTGGGCAGACTAGATGGGCCAAATGGTTCTCATCTGCCGACACATTCTATGTTTCTATGTTTCTATGAATATCTGAACACAAGCCATGAATCTATTAAATTCCAGTTACACTATCACACTATGACTGTACAATTCTTGGATGTAGAAATCAGTAAGGATGGTGAAGGAGGTTTTGATACTACATTGTATACAAAGCCTACAGATAAAAATAATAATCTACACTAGTCACCACGCCCGACATACCTTTAAAGGTATACCTAAAGGTCAGTTGATAAGAGCAAGACATATAGCTAAAAAGAATAATGATTATATAAAACAGGAAAAACTGATACAACATCAATTTATTAAGCGAGGCTATCCAAAAAACAGAATGGATAATATAAAAAAGGAAGTTGAACAAATTCCCAGAGATTCTTTATTAAAAAGGAAGATTAAAAAGGATACTAAAGATCATTTATTGTATAAAGGGACTTACGATCCTCATGCAATATTAATTTTTAAAAAAACATCAATAAATATTGGGACATATTACAATATGATAAAACGTATGGTAGACTGTTCAAAAACAAACCCGGGTTTGCATATCGAAAAGGAAGAACAATTGGAAACAGACTAATTAAGGGGGACATAAAAATACATAAAAAAGATCGACAAACTTTGTTAGCCACTAAAAGAAAGGATACGTTTCCCTGTTTATCCTGTATGAACTGCAACCAAATTTTAAGAGGACAGAACATTAACCATCCAAGAAAAGGATGTGAAATTCCTATGTACCATTATGCCACATGTATGGATTGAGGTGTCCTTGCAGCATGTGGTACATAGGACAAACTAAAAGGGAAATACGAGTGAGACTAAATGAACATAAATCTAACATAAGGAGATGCATGGATGCAACAGACAGCAGAATAGAAAAATAAAAAAATAAATACCAGGAAACCACATTGTTGCAAAAGTGTTAGGAAAAGAAACATAGATGGAATGAAATAAAATGGGTTATATTAGAATATGTTAAACCAGGAACAACTCCAGATGAGAATAAACGCAAATTATTGCAACATGAAACTAGTTGGAAAACAAAAATGCAGACATTAAAACCAAAAGGGTTAAATGACATCTGTAATTTCAAGGTGTTTTTGTGACAGTTATTTTGTAACTATTTTATTTTTTCTCAAAATTGGGCGTATAATATAAAAATAGACCCCATCCATGGTATTGAGCATTTAAGCCTACTAGTTACACCTGAAGTTCACGCATGAGTAAGGGGATGTGACCCCCGAAACGTCGCGCATGAACTAGTGTGGTACAGCTCAGCGTCCTCTGAACAAAAAGTGCCTGTGAGCCTTATATGAATCTGTATCTCCGTCCTCCCACCATAGGAACCTCATGAAGTCTCTATCTTCATTCTTCATTCTTCACATGAAACTGGTGGAACATCTTTTCAACATCACAGTTGAGCGAACACCTGGATGTTCGGGTTCGAGAAGTTCGGCCGAACTTCCCGGAAATGTTCGGGTTCGGGATCCGAACCCGAACCGAACTTCGTCCCGAACCCCATTGAAGTCAATGGGGACCCGAACTTTTGGGCACTAAAAAGGCTGTAAAACAGCCCAGGAAAGAGCTAGAGGGCTGCAAAAGGCAGCAACATGTAGATAAATCCCCTGAAAACAAATGTGGATAGGGAAATGAATTAAAATAAAAAATAAAATAAAAAAAATGACCCAATATCAATTGGACAGAGGTCCCATAGCAGAGAATCTGGCTTCACGTCAGCAGAGAATCAGTCTCTTCATGCCATAGCAAAGAATCTGGCTTCATGTCAGCAGAGAATCAGTCTCTTCATGCCATAGCAGAGAATCAGGCTTCATGTCAGCACAGAATCAGTCTTCATGTCATAGCAGAGAATCAGGCTTCACGTTACCCACCACTGGAACAGGCCACTGTCACATATTTAGGCCCCGGCACCCAGACAGAGGAGAGCGGTCCCGTAACAGAGAATCTGGCCTTATGTCAGCGCAGAATCAGTCTTCATGCCATAGCAGAGAATCTGGCTTCATGTCACCCACCACTGGAAGAGGCCACTGTCACATATTTAGGCCCCGGCACCCAGACAGAGGAGAGTGGTCCCGTAACAGAGAATCTGGCCTTATGTCAGCGCAGAATCTGTCTTCATGTCATAGCAGAGAATCAGGCTTCACGTCACCCACCACTGGAACAGGCCACTGTCACACATTTAGGCCCAGGCACCCAGGCAGAGGAGAGAGGTCCCGTAACAGAGAATCTGGCCTTATGTCAGCGCAGAATCTGTCTTCATGTCATAGCAGAGAATCAGGCTTCACGTCACCCACCACTGGAACAGGCCACTGTCACACATTTAGGCCCAGGCACCCAGGCAGAGGAGAGAGGTCCCGTAACAGAGAATCTGGCCTTATGTCAGCACAGAATCTGTCTTCATGTCATAGCAGAGAATCAGGCTTCACGTCACCCACCACTGGAACAGGCCACTGTCACACATTTAGGCCCAGGCACCCAGGCAGAGGAGAGAGGACCCGTAACAGAGAATCTGGCCTTATGTCAGCACAGAATCTGTCTTCATGTCATAGCAGAGAATCAGGCTTCACGTCACCCACCACTGGAACAGGCCACTGTCACACATTTAGGCCCAGGCACCCAGGCAGAGGAGAGAGGTCCGTAACAGAGAATCTGGCCTTATGTCAGCACAGAATCTGTCTTCATGTCATAGCAGAGAATCTGGCTTCATGTCACCCACCACTGGAAGAGGCCACTGTCACATATTTAGGCCCCGGCACCCAGACAGAGGAGAGTGGTCCCGTAACAGAGAATCTGGCCTTATGTCAGGGCAGAATCTGTCTTCATGTCATAGCAGAGAATCAGGCTTCACGTCACCCACCACTGGAACAGGCCACTGTCACACATTTAGGCCCAGGCACCCAGGCAGAGGAGAGAGGTCCCGTAACAGAGAATCTGGCCTTATGTCAGCGCAGAATCTGTCTTCATGTCATAGCAGAGAATCAGGCTTCACGTCACCCACCACTGGAACAGGCCACTGTCACACATTTAGGCCCAGGCACCCAGGCAGAGGAGAGAGGTCCCGTAACAGAGAATCTGGCCTTATGTCAGCACAGAATCTGTCTTCATGTCATAGCAGAGAATCAGGCTTCACGTCACCCACCACTGGAACAGGCCACTGTCACACATTTAGGCCCAGGCACCCAGGCAGAGGAGAGAGGACCCGTAACAGAGAATCTGGCCTTATGTCAGCACAGAATCTGTCTTCATGTCATAGCAGAGAATCAGGCTTCACGTCACCCACCACTGGAACAGGCCACTGTCACACATTTAGGCCCAGGCACCCAGGCAGAGGAGAGAGGTCCGTAACAGAGAATCTGGCCTTATGTCAGCACAGAATCTGTCTTCATGTCATAGCAGAGAATCAGGCTTCACGTCACCCACCACTGGAACAGGCCACTGTCACACATTTAGGCCCAGGCACCCAGGCAGAGGAGAGAGGTCCCGTAACAGAGAATCTGGCCTTATGTCAGCGCAGAATCTGTCTTCATGTCATAGCAGAGAATCAGGCTTCACGTCACCCACCACTGGAACAGGCCACTGTCACACATTTAGGCCCAGGCACCCAGGCAGAGGAGAGAGGTCCCGTAACAGAGAATCTGGCCTTATGTCAGCGCAGAATCTGTCTTCATGTCATAGCAGAGAATCAGGCTTCACGTCACCCACCACTGGAACAGGCCACTGTCACACATTTAGGCCCAGGCACCCAGGCAGAGGAGAGAGGTCCCGTAACAGAGAATCTGGCCTTATGTCAGCACAGAATCTGTCTTCATGTCATAGCAGAGAATCAGGCTTCACGTCACCCACCACTGGAACAGGCCACTGTCACACATTTAGGCCCAGGCACCCAGGCAGAGGAGAGAGGACCCGTAACAGAGAATCTGGCCTTATGTCAGCACAGAATCTGTCTTCATGTCATAGCAGAGAATCAGGCTTCACGTCACCCACCACTGGAACAGGCCACTGTCACACATTTAGGCCCAGGCACCCAGGCAGAGGAGAGAGGTCCGTAACAGAGAATCTGGCCTTATGTCAGCACAGAATCTGTCTTCATGTCATAGCAGAGAATCAGGCTTCACGTCACCCACCACTGGATCAGGCCACTGTCACACATTTAGGCCCAGGCACCCAGGCAGAGGAGAGAGGTCCCGTAACAGAGAATCTGGCCTTATGTCAGCGCAGAATCTGTCATTATGTCATAGCAGAGAATCAGGCTTCACGTCACCCACCACTGGAACAGGCCACTGTCACACATTTAGGCCCAGGCACCCAGGCAGAGGAGAGAGGTCCCGTAACAGAGAATCTGGCCTTATGTCAGCGCAGAATCTGTCTTCATGTCATAGCAGAGAATCAGGCTTCACGTCACCCACCACTGGAACAGGCCACTGTCACACATTTAGGCCCAGGCACCCAGGCAGAGGAGAGAGGTCCCGTAACAGAGAATCTGGCCTTATGTCAGCGCAGAATCTGTCTTCATGTCATAGCAGAGAATCAGGCTTCACGTCACCCACCACTAGAACAGGCCACTGTCACATATTTAGGCCCAGGCACCCAGGCAGAGGAGAGAGGTCCCGTAACAGAGAATCTGGCCTTATGTCAGCGCAGAATCTGTCTTCATGTCATAGCAGAGAATCAGGCTTCACGTCACCCACCACTGGAACAGGCCACTCTCACACATTTAGGCCCAGGCACCCAGGCAGAGGAGAGAGGTCCCGTAACAGAGAATCTGGCCTTATGTCAGCACAGAATCTGTCTTCATGTCATAGCAGAGAATCAGGCTTCACGTCACCCACCACTGGAACAGGCCACTGTCACACATTTAGGCCCAGGCACCCAGGCAGAGGAGAGAGGTCCCGTAACAGAGAATCTGGCCTTATGTCAGCACAGAATCTGTCTTCATGTCATAGCAGAGAATCAGGCTTCACGTCACCCACCACTGGAACAGGCCACTGTCACACATTTAGGCCCAGGCACCCAGGCAGAGGAGAGAGGTCCCGTAACAGAGAATCTGGCCTTATGTCAGCTCAGAATCTGTCTTCATGTCATAGCAGAGAATCAGGCTTCACGTCACCCACCACTGGAACAGGCCACTGTCACACATTTAGGCCCAGGCACCCAGGCAGAGGAGAGAGGTCCCGTAACAGAGAATCTGGCCTTATGTCAGCGCAGAATCTGTCTTCATGTCATAGCAGAGAATCAGGCTTCACGTCACCCACCACTGGAACAGGCCACTGTCACACATTTAGACCCAGGCACCCAGGCAGAGGAGAGAGGTCCCGTAACAGAGAATCTGGCCTTATGTCAGCGCAGAATCTGTCTTCATGTCATAGCAGAGAATCAGGCTTCACGTCACCCACCACTAGAACAGGCCACTGTCACATATTTAGGCCCAGGCACCCAGGCAGAGGAGAGAGGTCGCGTAACAGAGAATCTGGCTTCATGTCAGCACAGAATCAGTCTTCATGTCATAGCAGAGAATCAGGCTTCACGTCACCCACCACTGGAACAGGCCACTGTCACACATTTAGGCCCCGGCACCCAGACAGAGGAAAGGTTCATTCAACTTTGGGTTGCCCCGCAATATAATGGTAAAATGAAATTAAAAATAGGATTGAATGAGGAAGTGCCCTGGAGTAGAATAATATATTGTTAAGGGGAGGTAGTTAATATCTAATCTGCACAAGGGATGGACAGGTCCTGTGGGATCCATGCCTGGTTCATTTTTATGAACGTCAGCTTGTCCACATTGGCTGTAGACAGGCGGCTGCGTTTGTCTGTAATGACGCCCCCTGCCGTGCTGAATACACGTTCAGACAAAACGCTGGCCGCCGGGCAGGCCAGCACCTCCAAGGCATAAAAGGCTAGCTCTGGCCACGTGGACAATTTGGAGACCCAGAAGTTGAATGGGGCCGAACAATCAGTCAGTACGTGGAGGGGTGTGCACAGGTACTGTTCCACCATGTTAGTGAAATGTTGCCTCCTGCTAACACGTTCCGTATCAGGTGGTGGTGCAGTTAGCTGTGGCGTGGTGACAAAACTTTTCCACAACTCTGCCATGCTAACCCTGCCCTCAGAGGAGCTGGCCGTGACACAGCTGCGTTGGCGACCTCTTGCTCCTCCTCTGCCTTCGCCTTGGGCTTCCACTGGTTCCCCTGTGACATTTGGGAATGCTCTCAGTAGCGCGTCTACCAACGTGCGCTTGTACTCGCGCATCTTCCTATCACGCTCCAGTGTAGGAAGTAAGGTGGGCACATTGTCTTTGTACCGGGGATCCAGCAGGGTGGCAACCCAGTAGTCCGCACACGTTAAAATGTGGGCAACTCTGCTGTCGTTGCGCAGGCACTGCAGCATGTAGTCGCTCATGTGTGCCAGGCTGCCCAGAGGTAAGGACAAGCTGTCCTCTGTGGGAGGCGTATCGTCATCGTCCTGAGTTTCCCCCCAGCCACGCACCAGTGATGGGCCCGAGCTGCTTTGGGTGCCACCCCGCTGTGAACATGCTTCATCCTCATCCTCCTCCACCTCCTCCTCATCCTCGTCCTCCTCGTCCTCCAGTAGTGGGCCCTGTCTGGCCACATTTGTACCTGGCCTCTGGTGTTGCAAAAAACCTCCCTCTGAGTCACTTCGAAGAGACTGGCCTGAAAGTGCTAAAAATGACCCCTCTTCCTCCTCTTCCTCCTGGGCCACCTCCTCTTCCATCATCGCCCTAAGTGTTTTCTCAAGGAGACATAGAAGTGGTATTGTAACGCTGATAACGGCGTCATCGCCACTGGCCATGTTGGTGGAGTACTCGAAACAACGCAACAGGGCACACAGGTCTCGCATGGAAGCCCAGTCATTGGTGGTGAAGTGGGGCTGATCCGCAGTGCGACTGACCCGTGCGTGCTGCAGCTGAAACTCCATTAGAGCTTGCTGCTGCTCGCCCAGTCTGTCCAGCATGTGCAAGGTGGCGTTCCACCTGGTGGGCACGTCGCATATGAGGCGGTGAGCGGGAAGGCCGAAGTTACGCTGTAGCGCAGACAGGCGAGCAGCGGCAGGGTGTGAACGCCGGAAGCGCGAACAGACGGCCCGCACTTTATGCAGCAGCTCTGACATGTCGGGGTAGTTGCGAATGAACTTCTGCACCACCAAATTCAGCACATGCGCCAGGCAAGGGATGTGCGTCAAACCGGCTAGTCCCAGAGCTGCAACGAGATTTCGCCCATTATCGCACACCACCAGGCCGGGCTTGAGGCTCACCGGCAGCAACCACTCGTCGGTCTGTTGTTCTATACCCCGCCACAACTCCTGTGCGGTGTGGGGCCTGTCCCCCAAACATATGAGTTTCAGAATGGCCTGCTGACGTTTACCCCGGGCTGTGCTGAAGTTGGTGGTGAAGGTGTGTGGCTGACTGGATGAGCAGGTGGAAGAAGAGGAGAAGGAAGCTGAGTAGGAGGAGGAGGAGACAGGAGGCAAAGAATGTTGCCCTGCGATCCTTGGCGGCGGAAGGACGTGCGCCAAACAGCTCTCCGCCTGGGGCCCAGCCGCCACTACATTTACCCAGTGTGCAGTTAGGGAGATATAGCGTCCCTGGCCGTGCTTACTGGTCCACGTATCTGTGGTTAGGTGGACCTTGCCACAGATGGCGTTGCGCCGTGCACACTTGATTTTATCGGACACTTGTTTGTGCAGGGAAGGCACGGCTCTCTTGGAGAAGTAGTGGCGGCTGTGAACAACATACTGTGGGACAGCAAGTGACATGAGCTGTTTGAAGCTGTGTGTGTCCACCAGCCTAAATGACAGCATTTCATAGGCCAGTAGTTTAGAAATGCTGGCATTCAGGGCCAGGGATCGAGGGTGGCTAGGTGGGAATTTACGCTTTCTCTCAAATGTTTGTGAGATGGAGAGCTGAACGCTGCCGTGTGACATGGTTGAGATGCTTGGTGACGCAGGTGGTGGTGTTGGTGGTACATCCCATGATTGCTGGGCGGCAGGTGCCAACGTTCCTCCAGAGGCAGAGGAAGAGGCCGAGGCGGCGGCAGCAGCAGCAGAAGAGGCCGAGGCGGCGGCAGCAGCAGAAGAGGCCGAGGCGGCTGCAGCAGAAGAGGTAGCAGGGGGAGCCTAAGTGACTTCCTTGTTTTTAAGGTGTTTACTCCACTGCAGTTCATGCTTTGCATGCAGGTGCCTGGTCATGCAGGTTGTGCTAAGGTTCAGAACGTTAATGCCTCGCTTCAGGCTCTGATGGCACAGCGTGCAAACCACTCGGGTCTTGTTGTCAGCACATTGTTTGAAGAAGTGCCATGCCAGGGAACTCCTTGAAGCTGCCTTTGGGGTGCTCGGTCCCAGATGGCGGCGGTCAGTAGCAGACGGAGTCTCTTGGCGGCGGGTGTTCTGATTTTGCCCACTGCTCCCTCTTTTGCTATGCTGTTGGCTCGGTCTCACCACTGCCTCTTCCTCCGAACTCTGAAAGTCAGTGGCACGACCTTCATTCCATGTGGGGTCTAGGACCTCATCGTCCCCTGCATCGTCTTCCACCCAGTCTTGATCCCTGACCTCCTGTTCAGTCTGCACACTGCAGAAAGACGCAGCAGTTGGCACCTGTGTTTCGTCATCATCAGAGACGTGCTGAGGTGGTATTCCCATGTCCTCATCATCAGGAAACATAAGTGGTTGTGCGTTAGTGCATTCTATCTCTTCCACCCCTGGTGAAGAGCTAGGTGGATGCCCTTGGGAAACCCTGGCAGCAGAGTCTTCAAACAGCATAAGAGACTGCTGCATAACTTGAGGCTCAGACAGTTTCCCTGATATGCATGGGGGTGATGTGACAGACTGATGGGCTTGGTTTTCATGCGCCATCTGTGCGCTTTCTGCAGAAGACTGGGTGGGAGATAATGTGAACGTGCTTGATGCACTGTCGGCCACCTAATTGACTAATGCCTGTACCTGCTCAGGCCTTACCATCCTTAGAATGGCATTGGGCCCCACCAAATATCACTGTAAATTCTGGCGGCTACTGGGACCTGAGGTAGTTGGTACACTAGGACGTGTGGCTGTGGCAGAACGGCCACATCCTCTCCCAGCACCAGAGGGTCCACTAACACCACCACGACCATGTCCACGTCCGTGTCCGCGTCCTTTATTAGATCTTTTCCTCATTGTTCCCGTTCACCACAATTTTGAGAATGGCAAATTTGGTAATAGTTTTTCAACCCAGAACAAAAAGTGTGCTTTTACGGTCACTACAAATAACTTGACCAGCTAAAACAGTACAGATTTGGTTGAATAGAAATGTGAGGCCTGTTTTTTTTTTTGCGCTGTGTGACAGGTATAGGTTTAATCACAGAATCAGACTTCTATCTGCACGGTAGCGTGTGTCTTAGGTTTTTCTGAATGACACTATCAGCACCTTCAATGTAAGATATCCTTTTTGGGATAGATTTCAAGTTGGCCTCATATACCAGAAACGAGTTATTTTGAGAATGGCAAATTTGGGAATAGTTTTTCAACCCAGAACAAAAAGTCTGCTTTTACGGTCACTACAAATAACTTGACCAGCTAAAACAGTACAGATTTGGTTGAATAGAAATGTGATGCCTGTTTTTTTTTTTGCGCTGTGTGACAGGTATAGGTTTAATCACAGAATCAGACTTCTATCTGCACGGTAGCGTGTGTCTTAGGTTTTTCTGAATGACACTATCAGCACCTTCAATGTAAGATATCCTTTTTGGGATAGATTTCAAGTAGGCCTCATATACCAGAAACTAGTTATTTTGAGAATGTCAAATTTGGGAATAGTTTTTCAACCCAGAACAAAAAGTCTGCTTTTACAGTCACTACAAATAACTTGACCAGCTAAAACAGTACAGATTTGGTTGAATAGAAATGTGAGGCCTGTTTTTTTTTTGCGCTGTGTGACAGGTATAGGTTTAATCACAGAATCAGACTTCTATCTGCACGGTAGCGTGTGTCTTAGGTTTTTCTGAATGACACTATCAGCACCTTCAATGTAAGATATCCTTTTTGGGATAGATTTCAAGTAGGCCTCATATACCAGAAACTAGTTATTTTGAGAATGGCAAATTTGGGAATAGTTTTTCAACCCAGAACAAAAAGTCTGCTTTTACGGTCACTACAAATAACTTGACCAGCTAAAACAGTACAGATTTGGTTGAATAGAAATGTGAGGCCTGTTTTTTTTTTGCGCTGTGTGACAGGTATAGGTTTAATCACAGAATCAGACTTCTATCTGCACGGTAGCATGTGTCTTAGGTTTTTCTGAATGACACTATCAGCACCTTCAATGTAAGATATCCTTTTTGGGATAGATTTCAAGTAGGCCTCATATACCAGAAACTAGTTATTTTGAGAATGTCAAATTTGGGAATAGTTTTTCAACCCTGAACAAAAAGTCTGCTTTTACGGTCACTACAAATAACTTGACCAGCTAAAACAGTACAGATTTGGTTGAATAGAAATGTGAGGCCTGTTTTTTTTTTGCGCTGTGTGACAGGTATAGGTTTAATCACAGAATCAGACTTCTATCTGCACGGTAGCATGTGTCTTAGGTTTTTCTGAATGACACTATCAGCACCTTCAATGTAAGATATCCTTTTTGGGATAGATTTCAAGTAGGCCTCATATACCAGAAACTAGTTATTTTGAGAATGTCAAATTTGGGAATAGTTTTTCAACCCAGAACAAAAAGTCTGCTTTTACGGTCACTACAAATAACTTGACCAGCTAAAACAGTACAGATTTGGTTGAATAGAAATGTGAGGCCTGTTTTTTTTTTTGCGCTGTGTGACAGGTATAGGTTTAATCACAGAATCAGACTTCTATCTGCACGGTAGCGTGTGTCTTAGGTTTTTCTGAATGACACTATCATTACCTTCAATGTAAGATATCCTTTTTGGGATAGATTTCAAGTAGGCCTCATATACCAGAAACTAGTTATTTTGAGAATGGCAAATTTGGGAATAGTTTTTCAACCCAGAACAAAAAGTCTGCTTTTAATGTCACTACAAATAACTTGACTAGCTAAAACAGTACAGATTTGGTTGAATAGAAATGTGAGGCCTGTTTTTTTTTTGCGCTGTGTGACAGGTATAGGTTTAATCACAGAATCAGACTCCTATCTGCACGGTAGCGTGTGTCTTAGGTTTTTCTGAATGACACTATCAGCACCTTCAATGTAAGATATCCTTTTTGGGATAGATTTCAAGTAGGCCTCATATACCAGAAACTAGTTATTTTGAGAATGGCAAATTTGGGAATAGTTTTTCAACCCAGAACAAAAAATGTGCTTTTACGGTCACTACAAATAACTTGACCAGCTAAAACAGTACAGATTTGGTTGAATAGAAATGTCAGGTCTATTTTTAAGGCGCTGGGTGACAGGCTTAACTTGCCCCTGATGTAGTATATGGCCAAAAAATAACCACACTGTTGATGGTTAAATGCACTTGGGTGACACAGGCTCAGCCTGCAGCTGATGTAGTATATGGCCAAAAAATAACCAGACTGTTGATGGTTAAATGCACTTCGGTGACACAGGCTCAGCCTGCAGCTGATGTAGTATAGGGCCAAAAAATAACCAGACTGTTGATGGTTAAATGCACTTGGGTGACACAGGCTCAGCCTGCAGCTGATGTAGGATATAGCACAAAATAACCACACTATTGATGGTTAAATACACTTGGTGATAGTTTGTGCTGGCGCACCACAAGTCACAAATTGGCCGCCGATCACCCCAGAAAAAAATTGATCTAAAAACGATCTGGGCAGCCTCAAAAAAGTGAGCAAGTCAATATTAGCACTTCAATGATCCACAGCTGCAGATCGATCACAGAATGAAGTCTTTTGGAGGAGTTAATCTGCCTAATCTCGCCCTAACGTCGCAGCTGCAACCTCTCCCTATGCTTGAATCAGCAGAGTGACGTGCAGCGCTACGTGACCCAAGCTTATATAGAGTCTGGGTCAAATGCTGCACTGGCCAATCACAGCCATGCCAATAGTAGGCAAGGCTGTGATGGCCTCTTGGGGCAAGTAGTATGACGCTTGTTGATTGGCTGCTTTGCAGCCTTTCCAAAAGCGCCAAGAAAGCGCCGAACACCGAACCCGAACCCGGACTTTTACGAAAATGTTCGGGTCCGTGTCACGGACACCCCAAAATTCGGTACGAACCCGAACTATACAGTTCGGGTTCGCTCATCCCTACACATAACCGCTATGGGATACTTTCTGAATCTACAGAGTACTCCAGGCAGAGTGTTTGTAAGATCTGGTCCTTTTAGTAGAGGATCGTTCAATGCAACACCATCGTACTTTGCTGAGCAATCAAGTACTACTCTAATCTTATCTGGTTTCTTTGAGTGATAAACACCTTGATGTGGGATGTACCACACTTCTCCTTCTTTCCTTCCTTCTCCTAACTGGTATTAAGGCTTTGGGACAATCTTAGCCTATCAACAGTCCAACACCAAACTCCTTCAGCGGGGACATTTCATGTGATATGACAGATAAATGCTCCCATTTATTGGCTGTTTCATAGGTAGGTATGCGATCTCGATCTAGAGGTATATCATCTTTTGTATAAGCTGGAGGTAGATCTAATGTGAAGTTTGAATGAAGTCCTCTAACTCTTAGTCCTTTGACCCTTTGACTGTTCACTAATGTGTCTCTCCCTGTCATTGTGATTCACTGGTTCTGTAACCACTTAAAATTTCTTGCAGATTTCTTGATCAATGAAGGTGACGTCACTCTGGGCATCCAGTAGCGCATAGGCGCATACCTTCTTGTTCCTCCTTTTAGGATTTGAAATGCACACTGCTACAACCATTGATATGTTGTTGCTTTCTCCTTCCCTCACTCTGCAAGACAATACCGATACTTTCTTTTCTTCCTCAGTATCTTTAGGTATTCAGGATTTATCTTTCTTTGGATGTTCTTTATGAAGTGGTGTAGGATGGCGACCTTTGCAAATACTACATGTGGCCTTTTTCTTACACTGCTTATTAACATGTCCTTTTCTTAGACATCCGAAACACAGTTGTTTATCAAGTATGTGACGGACTGAACCGTCACTGGGGCTGCTGGAGAAGCCTGAGGGCCAGCCTCCTTCCAACAGACTATGGCCCGAGAACTATGGAGACCCCCTCAGACCTTTTGGGGTTACAAGGAACTATGAACCCTGATTTATGTGTGTAATTTATATGCCACATATTTCCTATTGCCCATTAAAAAGGCATGGTGTGGATTCAGCAACACAAAAAGGGTTAACTCTGCACTGAGACTCCCACTGATTGTGTTAGTGATGGGATTAAGATAGTTGATTATAATAGCAGCCGGCTCCTATGATACACTCAGGAGATAATCCCATCACATGTGTCTCCTCTTTCCATTCATTCATTATGGAGGGGGTAAAGATTTCTGTTTGCATGTTCATTGTTGATTGCGTCAAAGACAATGCCAGTGTGTTTGTTGATTGCATCACAGAGAATGCCATTGTGTTTGTTGAATAGGGTTAGTTTTGTGTTTAAACTGTACAGGATTGGCTGCTATGTCATGTCCTCAGTATGTCATGTGTATATAAGTCAATGTTGTGTGTTCAATAAAGAGTTCCTTCATCATGTTGAGGCTGGTGTTTGGGTAACTGATTGACACTGGGGATTGCTATACGCTGAAGATTTGCTATACTCCCCTGGATATACTATTAGCTCTTGTAAGAGCTGTTCCTGCTCTCTGGATTTAGGAGAGGTTCACCCACTGGAGCCTGGAGCCTTGTCGTAAGTCCAGGGTGGGTAGAAGACGGCGAGACCTCAACCAAGCTTCGGCGGTTCGTGGGGTCTGTGGCGGTTATGGTATCAAGTGGAGTGCTTGGAGTTTTCGGGAAGCACTAGGAGCATCCATCGACGGAGGTACCCGGTCGGGGTGCTAGGAGATCCGTTACAAAGTACAAATTTTTTCTTTTCATCTGGGTACTTCTACATACTTCAATTGTTGGCACTTGTGTATGGAGTGGTTCTCTCCACAGAACATCCATTTAAGGATAGTCTGAAGATTTGTCGGTTCTGTCTCTCTACTGATCCAAGTAGTGACTTTGAACTTGCTCTCGTAGGTGTCTAGACTAGGGTTTGTACCGAACTTTAGGATTTTTGAACCCCGGACCTGAACCCAAACATTTCAGTAAAAGTTTGGGTTCGGTGTTCGGCAATTTATTGGAGCTTTTTGAAAGGCTGCAGAGCAGCCAATCAACAAGCGTTTAACTCTGTGCCCTTAGAAGCTATCACAGCCATGCCAGTGCAGCATGTGACCCAGGCTCTATATAAGCTGGAGTCACATAGCGCTGCACGTCACTCTGCTGTACCTAGTGTAGGGAGAGGATGCTGCTGCTGTGAGGGAGAGAATAGGAAAAGAAACTTTAATTTGAACTGCAATTGAACTCAGCGATCTACATAGATTTTGTTGTGTGGGTGCAGTGCAGAATCTTTTTACCCTGCCCTGAGCCCAGTGACAGAGAAAAAGAACTTTTATCCGTCTGTTAGTTAGGTGGGCGGCTTAAAAAAACACCCATTTTTGGCAATATCCTACATCTGGTGCCTCTGCAGCATTAGTCAGTGTGCAATTTAAGCTAGAAATACAGCTATACTTTTCTGGGTTTTAAAAAATACCCTTTTTGGGCAAAATACTCAATTTTACAGCCCTTGCTGCATCTGTCAGTGTGAAATTCAAGCGTTATATACTGCTGTCATATTCTGTTAGTAAAAAACACCCATTTTGGGAAAAATACTTAATATTGCAGCCTTTGCTGCATCTGTGATTGATAAAAACAAGTTTCAAATACTTCAATAATTTTCTGGCTTTTAAAAAACACCAATTTATGGCAATACCCTCCATCTGGGCCTCTGCTGCATTAGTCAGTGTGCAATTTAAGCTAGAAATACAGCTATAATTTTCAGGGTTTTAAAAAACACCCTTTTTGGGCAAAATACACAATTTTACAGCCCTTGCTGCATCTGTACGTGTGAAATTCAAGCGCTATATACTGCTGTCATATTCTGTTATTCAAAAAACACCCATTTTGGGCAAAATACTTAATTTACGGCCTTGCTTGCATCTTTCAGTGTGAATTTCAAGCGTTATATACTGCTGCCATATTCTGTTATAAAAAAAATTTTTTTGGGGCAAAGTACTTAATATTGCAGCCTTTGCTGCATCTATTATTGTTAAAACAAGCTTTAAATACTTCAATAATTTTCTGGGTTTAAAAAAACACCCATTTAGGGCAAAATAATTAATTTGTGGCCTTGTCTGCATCTGTCTGTGTGAGATACATGCTTTAGATACTGCTGTGCTATTCTGGTATTAAAAAAACACCCATTTAGCGCAAAAATCCAAATTTTGCAGCCTTGTCTGCATCTGTACGTGCGAGATACACCCTTTAGATACTGTTGCTCTATTCTGCAATTAAAAAAACACCCATTTAGGGCAAGATCCTAAATTTGAGAAATATGAGGAGAGCGTCAAATAAGGGACGTGGCCCCGGTCGTGGTGCTGCTGGTGGAGCTCCTGTTGCAGGGGGAGGACGTGGTCGATCTGTGCCAGCTATACGCACAAGTGAAACCCCTTCCTCAGGTCCGAGTAGGCGACAGAACCTGCAGCGGTATTTGGTTGCGTCTAATGCGGCGTTACGAATGGTGAGGCCTGAACAAGTACAGGCAATAGTAGATTGGGTTGCTGACAGTGCCTCCAGTTCCTTCATATTGTCTCCCACCCAGTCTCCTGCTGAAAGATCTGAGTTGGCACCTGCGGCCGATGTCCATCAGTCTTTCACCTCACCCCCTTGCAAATCAGCCAAGCAGTCTGAGCCCCAAGTCATGCAGCAGTCTCTTCTGCTTTATGATGAACCTTTTAGCAGGGTTTCCCAGGGCCATCCACCTAGCCCTGCCCCAGAAGTGGAAGAGATTGAATGCACTGATGCCCAACCACTTATGTTTCAGAATGAGTACATGGGAGGACCATCGCAGCACGTCTCGGATGATGACGAAACACAGGTGCCAACTGCTGGGGCTTTGGAAAGTGTGCAGACCGACAAGGAGGGCAGGGGTGAATACTGGGTGGAAGATGATGTGGAGGACGATGAGGTCCTCGACCGCACATGGTATCAAAGTCATGCGAGTGACCTGTGTAGTTTGGAGGAAGAGGCGGTGGTCGCACAGAGCCACCAGCACAGCATAAGAGGGAGCAGGGTGCAAAAGCGGAACGGCCGTCCCCTAGACAGTACGCCTCCTACTGCCCACCACAGCAAGGGACCGAGCACACCAAAGCCAGCTCCAAGGAGTTCCCTGGCGTGGCAGTTCTTCAGACAATGTGCTGACGAGAAGACACGAGTGGTTTGCACGATGTGCAATCAGAGCCTGAAGAGAGGCATAAACATTCTCAACCGGAGCACAACCTGCATGACCAGGCATCTAAGTGCAAAGCACGAGCTGCAGTGGAGTAGACAACTCAAAAACAAAGAAAGGTCTCTGTCTCCTCCTGCTTCCTCTTCAGCTGCAGTCCCGGCCTCTTCATCCACCTCTGGAGTGACAGTGCCACCTGCTGCCCTGCAAACAGAGGATCTGCCAGCAACACCACCGTCTGGTTCACCAAGCATCTCCACAATGTCCCACGGAAGCATTCAGCTCTCCATCTCCCAAACGCTGGAGAGGAAGAGGAAGTACCCCCCTACCCACCCGCGATCCCTGGCCCTGAATGCCAACATTTCAAAATTACTGGCCTTTGAAATGCTGTCATTCCGTCTGGTGGAGACGGAGAGTTTTAAAAGCCTTATGGCGGTGGCTGTCCCACAGTACGTCATGCCCAGCCGCCACTACTTTTCCAGGCGTGCCATCCCTTCCCTGCACAACCAAGTGGGCGACAAAATCAGGTGTGCATGGCGCAACACAATCTATGGCAAGGTGCACCTGACTACGGATACGTGGACCAGTAAGCACGGTCAGGGCCGTTATATCTCCATAACAGCACACTGGGTAAATGCAGTGGCGGCTGGGCCTCAGGTGGATAGCAGTTTGGCGCATGTCCTTCCACCACCGAGGATTGCAGGGCGCTTCAATTTGCCTCCTGTTGCTTCCTCCTCCTACTCTGCTTCCTCATCCTCTACCAGCTCCTCATCCGGTCAGCGTAACACCTTCACCACCAACTTCAGCACAGCCAGGGGTAAACGACAGCAGGCAGTTTTAAAACGTATCTGTTTGGGGGACAAACCCCACACCGCGCAGGAGCTGTGGACGGGCCTTGAACAACAGACCGATGAGTGGTTTGTGCCAGTGAGCTTCAAGCCCGGCCTGGTGGTGTGCGATAATGGGTGAAATCTCGTAGCAGCTCTGGGACAAGCCGGTTTGACTCACATCCCTTGCCTGGCCCATGTGCTGAATTTGGTGGTACAGAGATTCCTTAAAAATTAACCGATATGTCAGAGCTGCTGCATAAAGTGCGGGCCGTCTGTGCGTGCTTTCGGCGTTCTCACCATGCTGCTGCTCGCCTGTCTGCGCTGCAGCGTAACTTCGGCCTTCCCGCTCACCGCCTCATATGCGACATGCCCACAAGGTGGAACTCCACCTTGCACATGCTGGACAGACTGTTCGAGCAGCAGCAGGCGATAGTGGAGTTTCTCGCTGCAGCACGCACGGGTGAGTCGCTCTGCGGAACAGCACCACTTCACCACCAATGACTGGGCCTCCATGCGAGACCTGTGTTCCTTGTTGCGCTGTTTCGAGTACTGCACCAACATGGCCAGTGCCGATAACGCCGTTCTCAGCATTACTATCCCACTTCTATGCCTCCTTGATGGAAGACGATGTGGCACAGGAGGAGGAAGAGGGATCATTTCATAGGGTTTCTGGCCAGTCATTCACAAGTGGCTCCGAGGGTGGGTTCCTGCACCCACAAACGCCAGGAACACAATTGTCCAGCCAGGGCACAATTCTGGGGGATGACGAGGTGGAGGATGAGGAGGAGGAGATGGAGGAGGAGGAACCTTGTTTACAGCAGGGTGGCACCCAAACCAGCTCATGGCCATCACTGGTGCGTGGCTGGGGGGATACAGAGGACACAGACGATACACCTCCCACAGAGGACAGCTTTTCGTTGCCTCTGGGCAGCCTGGCACACATGAGCGATTCTAACTTGTGCTGATTACTGGGTGGCCACGCTGCTGGATCCCCGTTACAAGGACAACATACGGTACCATCCTTAATTTCCTCACTGGAGCGTGAACGTAAGATGTGCGAGTACAAGCGCTCGCTGGTAGACGCGCTGCTGGTGGCATTCCCACCTGACAGCGGGGGCACAGTGGAAGCACAAGGCGAAGGCAGAGGAGGAGGAAGTGGTCGCCAACGCAGCTGGTGCACCGCCAGCACCTAAGAAGGCAGGGTTAGCATGGTCGAAATGTGGAAAAGCTTTGTCAGCACGCTACAACAACCAGCACCACCAGCTGATATGGAACGTCTTAGCAGGAGGTAGCATTTCAGCAACATGGTGGAGCAGTATGTGTGCACACACCTACACGTACTGAATGACGGGTCTGCCCCCTTTAACTTCTGGGTATCCAAATTGGGCACATGGCCTGAGCTTGCCCTTTACGCCTTGGAGGTGCTGGCCTGCCCTGCAGCCAGTGTATTATCTGAACGTGTGTTAGCACGGCAGGAGGCGTCATCACAGACAAGCGCAGCTGCCTGTCCACAGCCAATGTGGATAAGCTCACGTTCCTTAAAATGAACCAGGCATGTATCCCTCAGGACTTGTCTGTACCTTGTGCATAATAGACATGTATACTGGCCTTAACCAGCAATTGTTATACTGCAGCGTAATTGCTCATTCTTGTATCTTGGATATTTCATACTCTTTTGGAGTGGACCGTAATAAAAAAAAATATATAAATGTATACCAAAATTCAGTGTTGGCTACCTCGTCCTTCTCCGCCGCTGCTTCTACCTACACCGCTACGTCCACCGCCTCCTTAAATTCCTACTCCATATGGAACTCCATCTCATAAATCAATTTTTTTTATTTATTTGTACATATTTTATTTTATGTAATTTCACTAATTTGTCTGTTACATTTTCGGGTGAAATTCACCAATTTTTGGGTGTGATATACCCCTGCTCTACCTTGTAGACAGGTAAAAAAAATCACAAATTTGTCTGTTACATTTTTGGGTGAAATTCACCAATTTGTGGCTGTGATATACCCCTGCTCTACCTAGTTGACAGCTTACTACTTTTTACTAATTTTTCTGTTACATTTTGGGGTGAAATTCACTCATTTTTGGGTGTGATATACTACTATTCTACGTAGTAGACAGGTTAATAAATTTCACAAATTTTTCTGTTACATTCTTGGGTGACATTTTACAATTTTTGCTGTGAATAAACCCCTGCTCTGCATAGGTGATAGGGACCAAAATTTTTAAAAATAATCTGTTCCATTGGTGGGTGACATTAATCCATTTCTGGCGATGAAAAACCCCTGCTCTGCATAGGTGACAGGGACTTAAATTTCTAAAATTCATCTTTATTTGGCCCTTTCATTCGATCCTTCTGCTTTAAAGGGAACCTGTCATGTGGATATTTGATTATAATCTAACTAATTATATACAATCATTAACTACTAAAAAGTACCTTAGATGTATTCACTTACTGGTGTGACAGATGGTTACCTAATAATATACACACAAAGATGCCGCATGCTAATGAGCTGATTTGAGTCCAGCGTGATGTCAGTGAGTCCAGCGTTTTTTTAATTCAGAGCTATAGCCACTCCCCTGCCCATCTGCTGCTGTTTAATATGGAAAATAACTGTCAATCAGCAGCAGGTAGGCGGGGAGAGTCAGGAGCTCATGAATATTCAGGACTCAATACAATACAAGATGTTGGCAGATTGACTGGGTCAATTAAAGAAAGTGACCCAGCATTTTGCTAAGAGAATCAGTCACTTATTTATGTCGCCCTTAGTTAGGACACCATAAAACTGGTGACAGGTTCCCTTTAATAACTTGTCCCACATTTCCGCTCCATCCCATTGCAGCCATTGACCTCACTTGGATGAGTTCTCCCTTTCTCACGCTCCCTCTCCGGCGTGGAAACCTGATTCGCCGATAACCGTGATCAACATGGTAGGCTCAGAAAAGAACATCGAAAATTGATAGAGAAGATATCCAAATGGATTGTGGATGTCACAGGGACGTGCGATCAGGCAGAAGTTATCTAAAGTCAACAAAGCGGCAGCAGGGCCTCTCCTGTCTAACGTTTCCAAATTCTAAATACCCCAGTGACATTCCCTATAATTTTTTTTATTAATCATTCCAATAACAGGGCATCTTAAGAGTCCTGTATTGTTATTTATCGTCACTACCTCCTCGAGTCGGGAGTGGGTAATTGCCACTCGCTCCCTCCTTTCCTACAATTCTTCCGTTTCAATAGCTTCTCCCACATTTCCGCTCGATCACAATTAAATTTCATCCATTGATCTTCCTTGGATGTGGTCTCCCTTTCTCACGCTCCCTCTCCGGCGTGGAACCCTCATTCGCCACTAACCGTGATCAACATGGTAGGCGCAGAAAAGAACATCGAAAGTTGATAGAGCAGATATCCAATTGGATCGAGAACATCACGGGGATGTGCGACATGGTGGGGCAGTATGTTTGCACACGCCTACATGAACTGACTGATGGGTCTGCCCCCTACAACTTCTGGGTCTCCAAATTGGGCACATGACCCGAGCTTGCCCTTTACGCCTTGGAGGTGCTGGCCTGCCCTGCAGCCAGTGTATTGTCTAAGCGTTTGTTTAGCACGACTGGAGGGGGTTATCACAGGTTATATTTCCCAATGTTTTGGGGTGTACCCTAATTAAAAAAATTCAAAATAAATATAAAACCAAAAAGCAGTGTAGGCTACCTCCTCCTCCTCCACCGATGCTTCCACCTTCACCGCCACATCCACTGCCTCCTCAACCCCCTACTCCATATGGACCTCGTTCTCCTAGATCAAGATTATTATTTTTTATTTTTACGTATTTTATGTTATTTAAAGTCATTTCCCTATCCACATTTGTTTGAAGAGCACTTGCAATGCTCTTAACCACATTTTGCTGGCATTTGCAGCACTCTAGCCCTTTCCATGACATTTTTAGAGCCATTTTAGTGCTCCAAAGTTCGGGTCCCCATTGACTTCAATGGGGTTCGGGGTCAAGTTTGGGTCCCGAACTCGAACTTTTTTGTGAAGTTCGGTCGAATCCGAACATCCAGATGTCCGCTCAACTCTAGTCTAGACCTTTAGCTGCTGTGTTGGTCTCAAAGCTAGTTGCTCTTGCGCATCTTATCTCTCTTGCTGGCCTTTCTTCTAAGGATTTTAAGACGTAAGATGATGTTACTGGATTATATGCTATCCGTACTTCCTCATTGATGAACTCAGAGAACTCTTTAAAACTTGGAAAGTTCTTACCTAGATCGAACTGTTTAGTCACATAGTGATTCCATCTAGAAGCCACTTCTTCAGGTAGCTTAGTTAGCATCCTGTGGTTTTCTAGATAGACGTTCAGTACTTCTAGTCCTTGAACATGTGGGATGGCATTGCTGCATGCTTGCAGGAAGTCACCATACTTTTGGAGTCTGAAGGGGTCTTTTGGGCCTCCATGCGAGACCTGTGTTCCTTGTTGCGCTGTTTCGAGTACTGCACCAACATGGCCAGTGCCGATAACGCCGTTCTCAGCATTACTATCCCACTTCTATGCCTCCTTGATGGAAGACGATGTGGCACAGGAGGAGGAAGAGGGATCATTTCATAGGGTTTCTGGCCAGTCATTCACAAGTGGCTCCGAGGGTGGGTTCCTGCACCCACAAACGCCAGGAACACAATTGTCCAGCCAGGGCACAATTCTGGGGGATGACGAGGTGGAGGATGAGGAGGAGGAGATGGAGGAGGAGGAACCTTGTTTACAGCAGGGTGGCACCCAAACCAGCTCATGGCCATCACTGGTGCGTGGCTGGGGGGATACAGAGGACACAGACGATACACCTCCCACAGAGGACAGCTTTTCGTTGCCTCTGGGCAGCCTGGCACACATGAGCGATTCTAACTTGTGCTGATTACTGGGTGGCCACGCTGCTGGATCCCCGTTACAAGGACAACATACGGTACCATCCTTAATTTCCTCACTGGAGCGTGAACGTAAGATGTGCGAGTACAAGCGCTCGCTGGTAGACGCGCTGCTGGTGGCATTCCCACCTGACAGCGGGGGCACAGTGGAAGCACAAGGCGAAGGCAGAGGAGGAGGAAGTGGTCGCCAACGCAGCTGGTGCACCGCCAGCACCTAAGAAGGCAGGGTTAGCATGGTCGAAATGTGGAAAAGCTTTGTCAGCACGCTACAACAACCAGCACCACCAGCTGATATGGAACGTCTTAGCAGGAGGTAGCATTTCAGCAACATGGTGGAGCAGTATGTGTGCACACACCTACACGTACTGAATGACGGGTCTGCCCCCTTTAACTTCTGGGTATCCAAATTGGGCACATGGCCTGAGCTTGCCCTTTACGCCTTGGAGGTGCTGGCCTGCCCTGCAGCCAGTGTATTATCTGAACGTGTGTTAGCACGGCAGGAGGCGTCATCACAGACAAGCGCAGCCGCCTGTCCACAGCCAATGTGGATAAGCTCACGTTCCTTAAAATGAACCAGGCATGTATCCCTCAGGACTTGTCTGTACCTTGTGCATAATAGACATGTATACTGGCCTTAACCAGCCATTGTTATACTGCAGCGTAATTGCTCATTCTTGTATCTTGGATATTTCATACTCTTTTGGAGTGGACCGTAATAAAAAAAAATATATAAATGTATACCAAAATTCAGTGTTGGCTACCTCGTCCTTCTCCGCCGCTGCTTCTACCTACACCGCTACGTCCACCGCCTCCTTAAATTCCTACTCCATATGGAACTCCATCTCATAAATCAATTTTTTTTATTTATTTGTACATATTTTATTTTATGTAATTTCACTAATTTGTCTGTTACATTTTCGGGTGAAATTCACCAATTTTTGGGTGTGATATACCCCTGCTCTACCTTGTAGACAGGTAAAAAAAATCACAAATTTGTCTGTTACATTTTTGGGTGAAATTCACCAATTTGTGGCTGTGATATACCCCTGCTCTACCTAGTTGACAGCTTACTACTTTTTACTAATTTTTCTGTTACATTTTGGGGTGAAATTCACTCATTTTTGGGTGTGATATACTACTATTCTACGTAGTAGACAGGTTAATAAATTTCACAAATTTTTCTGTTACATTCTTGGGTGACATTTTACAATTTTTGCTGTGAATAAACCCCTGCTCTGCATAGGTGATAGGGACCAAAATTTTTTAAAATAATCTGTTCCATTGGTGGGTGACATTAACCCATTTCTGGCGATGAAAAACCCCTGCTCTGCATAGGTGACAGGGACTTAAATTTCTAAAATTCATCTTTATTTGGCCCTTTCATTCGATCCTTCTGCTTTAAAGGGAACCTGTCATGTGGATATTTGATTATAATCTAACTAATTATATACAATCATTAACTACTAAAAAGTACCTTAGATGTATTCACTTACTGGTGTGACAGATGGTTACCTAATAATATACACACAAAGATGCCGCATGCTAATGAGCTGATTTGAGTCCAGCGTGATGTCAGTGAGTCCAGCGTTTTTTTAATTCAGAGCTATAGCCACTCCCCTGCCCATCTGCTGCTGTTTAATATGGAAAATAACTGTCAATCAGCAGCAGGTAGGCGGGGAGAGTCAGGAGCTCATGAATATTCAGGACTCAATACAATACAAGATGTTGGCAGATTGACTGGGTCAATTAAAGAAAGTGACCCAGCATTTTGCTAAGAGAATCAGTCACTTATTTATGTCGCCCTTAGTTAGGACACCATAAAACTGGTGACAGGTTCCCTTTAATAACTTGTCCCACATTTCCGCTCCATCCCATTGCAGCCATTGACCTCACTTGGATGAGTTCTCCCTTTCTCACGCTCCCTCTCCGGCGTGGAAACCTGATTCGCCGATAACCGTGATCAACATGGTAGGCTCAGAAAAGAACATCGAAAATTGATAGAGAAGATATCCAAATGGATTGTGGATGTCACAGGGACGTGCGATCAGGCAGAAGTTATCTAAAGTCAACAAAGCGGCAGCAGGGCCTCTCCTGTCTAACGTTTCCAAATTCTAAATACCCCAGTGACATTCCCTATAATTTTTTTTATTAATCATTCCAATAACAGGGCATCTTAAGAGTCCTGTATTGTTATTTATCGTCACTACCTCCTCGAGTCGGGAGTGGGTAATTGCCACTCGCTCCCTCCTTTCCTACAATTCTTCCGTTTCAATAGCTTCTCCCACATTTCCGCTCGATCACAATTAAATTTCATCCATTGATCTTCCTTGGATGTGGTCTCCCTTTCTCACGCTCCCTCTCCGGCGTGGAACCCTCATTCGCCACTAACCGTGATCAACATGGTAGGCGCAGAAAAGAACATCGAAAGTTGATAGAGCAGATATCCAATTGGATCGAGAACATCACGGGGATGTGCGACATGGTGGGGCAGTATGTTTGCACACGCCTACATGAACTGACTGATGGGTCTGCCCCCTACAACTTCTGGGTCTCCAAATTGGGCACATGACCCGAGCTTGCCCTTTACGCCTTGGAGGTGCTGGCCTGCCCTGCAGCCAGTGTATTGTCTAAGCGTTTGTTTAGCACGACTGGAGGGGGTTATCACAGGTTATATTTCCCAATGTTTTGGGGTGTACCCTAATTAAAAAAATTCAAAATAAATATAAAACCAAAAAGCAGTGTAGGCTACCTCCTCCTCCTCCACCGATGCTTCCACCTTCACCGCCACATCCACTGCCTCCTCAACCCCCTACTCCATATGGACCTCGTTCTCCTAGATCAAGATTATTATTTTTTATTTTTACGTATTTTATGTTATTTAAAGTCATTTCCCTATCCACATTTGTTTGAAGAGCACTTGCAATGCTCTTAACCACATTTTGCTGGCATTTGCAGCACTCTAGCCCTTTCCATGACATTTTTAGAGCCATTTTAGTGCTCCAAAGTTCGGGTCCCCATTGACTTCAATGGGGTTCGGGGTCAAGTTTGGGTCCCGAACTCAAACTTTTTTGTGAAGTTCGGTCGAATCCGAACATCCAGATGTCCGCTCAACTCTAGTCTAGACCTTTAGCTGCTGTGTTGGTCTCAAAGCTAGTTGCTCTTGCGCATCTTATCTCTCTTGCTGGCCTTTCTTCTAAGGATTTTAAGACGTAAGATGATGTTACTGGATTATATGCTATCCGTACTTCCTCATTGAGAACTCTTTAAAACTTGGAAAGTTCTTACCTAGATCGAACTGTTTAGTCACATAGTGATTCCATCTAGAAGCCACTTCTTCAGGTAGCTTAGTTAGCATCCTGTGGTTTTCTAGATAGACGTTCAGTACTTCTAGTCCTTGAACATGTGGGATGGCATTGCTGCATGCTTGCAGGAAGTCACCATACTTTTGGAGTCTGAAGGGGTCTTTTGGACCTATTTTAGGCCAGTTGTCCAATTTTTCTCTAAAGGCTCTTTGTACTAAGAAAGGATGACCATATCTTGCATTCAATTTTTACCAAGCTTGCCTGTAGGCTTCTTCATCTTTTCTATAGAAGTTACCTTCAAGAACTTCCTTGGCTTCTCCACCAACATATTTTTGAAGGTAGAATAACTTGTCAAGTGGACTGAAGCAATGATGCTCAATGATCATCTCAAAACTTGCCTTCCACTCTATGAACTTCAGTACGTCTCCTGAAAATACATTAGGTTTGGACTGTTCTCTGTGGTCTTGCTTGGACAATGGAGCATTGCTGTGACATCTAGGAATAGAATCATCCAGTTCTATTTTCTCACTTAGTTCTGAAATAGGTGTGTCCCTTTCTTTTTCTTTTCCCGTAGAGATAGAGGGTAAATCCACACACCTTTTTCCTAACACTGGACTAGGCCTCTCTTTGTCTTTCTCAGCAGGGATGGAAGGATAATAACTTATTTCCTCACTAAGTGCTGGAGATTTCCTTTCATTCTCTCGGGCGTATGAAGGAAAGTAGGAGTCTATTTCTTCACTTAGTACAGATTTGAACCTATGACTACTCTTATACATATCCTCTGAGTCTGGCTTCTATAATCTTAACTTTATGCCTTTCCACACTTTTCATCTGTTGGAGCTGTGCCTTCATTTCAGCTTTCATCTGATGGTGTTGTGCCTCCATTTCAGCTTCCATTTGATAGCGCTGTTCCTCCATTTCAGCTTCCATCTGATCGCGCTTTGCCTCCTTTTAAGCTTCCATCTGATGGCGTTGTGCATCCTTTTTAGCTTCCTTTTCAGCCATCAGTTGACGCTGTGCCTCGATGGCAGCTTCCATTTCAATTTCTGCTCTCTTGACATCAAGTTGTTCAGCTAATTAATTTCTTTTGGCTCAAGTATTTGAGGACTCTGATATGTGGGTGGCACTTCTGCTAGCAAAGGAAGTCACACTTGAGATTGTGTTTCCACCTAAGGACCTAGCATAATCTCTCATAAAAAAGCTTGTTCATTCTACTTCTTGCTTTAACTTCATCATAGTTTTCTGCAGATGATAGTTCTCTCATGAGCTTTAGTAAATCTTTAGTGACCGCAGTACATTTGTCCATGTTCCACAGGTTTACATATGCTGCCATAAGCTCTGATTTAGATTCTTTTACCGTCTCTACCATATCACTCAAGTTCCCTTTTATACTTTCTTGTTTTAGCTTTCCACGAATGCCTCTAATGTATAATTTC
Organism: Bufo bufo; assembly: GCF_905171765.1. Taxonomy (NCBI): domain Eukaryota; kingdom Metazoa; phylum Chordata; class Amphibia; order Anura; family Bufonidae; genus Bufo; species Bufo bufo. Next base: position 10,742,660 of record NC_053389.1, read on the forward strand.
CACTTATCATACATTCGTGCAAACTTTTTCTCTTTCAATGCAGCTTCTTGCTCCAAATTTTCCAGCATTTTTGGGGTCGGTTTTCTGGCACACGATTAACATCTTAGTTCATTTGTTTGGACTAGATTTGTTTGAGGCAAGACTAATGCTGCATCAGACTCTTCTAACTCAGACAGGTGTTCTTGCTCTTCACCTTCTATTCTATCTATCTTTGTATCCTGTAATAGTGGCATGGTAATACTAGGCTCAGACATTTTACTTTAAATGCTATAACAATCAATATGACTATTAAAGATGCCTTTCACTTTAAATGCAATATTGACAAATGCAGAAATAAATGACTTTCACTTTAAATGTAACAGCGATAAATGCAGGCAATAAATGATTTTCACTTTAAATACGTTAGAGTCCGTGTACTACAAACTGTCCTTTGTTTTACTTTAATGTCTCTTATTTCTGAACACAAAAAATGTCTCTTTATGCCAAAGTCTATATGCAATGATAACTAATAAAAGGAAAGCTTTGACCTTATTCTGAAGAGCAGGAAAAAATTTCAGTCTTAAAGGAGACGTGTCTTTTCTTGATGTGATGCAATGCTTGCACTGACTTGCGATGCTCTGTGATGACTTGCGATGCTCTGTGATGACTTGCGATGCTCTGTGCAGATTTGCAATGCTCTGTGCAGATTTGCGATGCTCTGTGATGACTTGCGATGCGCTGGCTTGGATACGCTGCTTGCAGGATTTGGGCCTAGTGGTGGGAAAATAGCTGGCTGCAGTATGTGGCCTCTCTGTGGATAGCGGTGCAGGCACTATAGCTCTGGACTTTGGCCTCCCACCATGCGTCTCTTTCTAGGGATCGCAGGAGGGTTGGCGCTCTTTCTCTGACTATCTTGCCTTTGCCCTTCTGCCACTTTAAGGGACGGCTGCAGTTTGACTAATGCACACGTTCTATGGCCTCTATGGTAGCTCCACTGAGGTGTCTTTGCTTGCTCACTCAGGGCTCAGTTGCTGTGCAGCGGTATATGCTGGCGCTCCGCTGTTCTAATGCGCTCTATACTGTGCAAGTTGAGGAGCGCTATCGCTTCACCCTCTGAGGGTAATAGTTCCACTGTGGCAGGCTCAGTACTATGAAGTGGCTTTGGGCTCTGGCATTAGAAGAATTTTGATATCTCTAACTTTTTAGTCTAACCAGAATGTCTATTACTCTGTAATTCTTCTAGCGCTGTTCTATAGAAAACAGTAGGTTTAAAGAGCACACCAAATGCTTGAAAATTACTTCTTTATTAACTTTTCTTCATATATAACACTGCCACACTGCCACCTCCACAGCAGATAGTCCATGTACAAAACATGTGTTGAATAAAGTATCACAAATAGTGGTATGGATAAGATGGTGGTTCAACTGTTCAATCTTGTCATTCAACAAAACATGGTGGATTTATTTCTCTCTTCAGTATCTGTACTCTCACTTTAAGTTATTTAAGCACTTTATGATCTCTCTGAGAGGTATATCTGAGGATAAACAACTTGGTTTGTAGTTTGCTCTATACAATTGCTTATGATCTGGTATGAGCAGTTCGCAGTTTGTATGCAATTTGCAATTTGTGGTTTGGTGGAACTGTAAGTAAACACATAACTGGTTCAGTATACAGTTCTGATCACTACATTAACAATAGGAACAGTATATAACTGTTCTAAATACCTATTTTTGCCTCTTGATTCCATAAAACACAGCTCTTAGTGCAGTGAATGTCTGTTCAGCTCCTCTCCTCTGGTGTAATGATTCCAGCTAGGGGAATTTCCCACACAGGCTGAGTGTAAGATTGGCTGTGATTGACCAAGACTCCTGCTCAGTTTGAGGCTGGCTGTGATCGGTCTTACCTTCTGCTCAGTAACAACAATTTAACTCTATGCTTTCTGTTGTGTCTGCTGTGTCATTGAGCTTACCTACATTCATATAATGAATGTTAAAGGCATATTATCTTTTTTGCTTCTGTGAACACAACCAGGGCCGGACTGGGACAAAAAATAGGCCCGGGCATTTTTGACTGAGCAGCCCAATCACATGACCCCCAACAGGCCCCACCCCCTTGCAGTCTAGGGGCGGAGCCAAAACCGGAAGCACAATTGAGAGGCAGGGCCAGCCACCAGTAAGATAGGAAGGCTTCAGCCAACACACAAGCTTCTTTGGGGGTCCCCAGGTGACATTAGGGGTCTTAGTACGATCCGGCCACCTAATCCAGCAGAAAATGCAAGGAATCGACTGGACACAAAGCACAGCATGCAGCGGTTTATGTCCCGCTGATTCTCTGCATTTTTCCCAGATTGTGGCCGGATCTCTGCTGTACCCCATTATAGTCATGGGGCTGGCGGGCAGTCTGTCTGCATCCAGCAGTGGCGGATCCAGTGAATTCTCAGCTGGAACAGCCGCCAGGATCACTAACGCAGATGTAGCCTCATACAGCGCCCCATACCTCTTACATCCAGTGACGTCTCCTCTGATGTAGATGTTCTCTTTCTTCATCTTCTCCATTCAGACCAGACCACCATGATAATTTCTTTCAGCCATCTCACGTCTCTGTAGAGTTTGACAGACATCTTAGTTTCCTACTTTTCCATCATCCTCCAATTAACATCCCATCATGCACCCCCCAATACTGAGAAGCTGTGCTCCCCAAAACTATACTGCAAAAAGATCTGTGCTAAGCTGATGCTGTGCCAGGTGCCCCCACAGTAATGGTGCCCCCACAGTAATGGTGCCCCCACAGTAATGGTGCTCCCACTGTCCCAACAATAGTAATTATTTCTTTGCCAGAGTGCACTTAGTAGTAATAGTGCTCCTACAGCGCCCACAACAGTAATTGGGTCCCACAAGTAATAATGCTCCCATAGTCCCCCAGTTGTAATAAGGCCCACCATAATGCCCCGATAGTAATAATTCTCTTTATAATGTGTGACAGTAGAACCCCCCCCCTTATAATGTGCACCAGTACAAAAAATGCCCCGTTGTGTGGCAGTAAAAAAAGAAATACCTCCTCTTAGTGCCCCCAGTAGAGCCAATGTCCTCAGAGTGCCCTCATGTGTTCCAATGACCCGTACTGTGTGCCACTACAAAAAACACTTAGTGCCACCAGTTGAGCTTAGGTGCCCATAGTGACCTTATAATTTGTGCCAGTATAAAATACTCCTATATAGTCCCCCCAGAAGATACCCCCATAGTGCTTCTTCCCCGTCTCCATAGTGCCCTCCATAATGTGGCACTATAAAATGCCCCTATATAATGCCCTCATAGTGCTCTTGTCCCCCACTTCTCCATAGTGCCCACCTATAATGCGTGCCAGTGTACAGGGCCCCCAGTAGATGCCCCTATAGTGCAGTCATACACGCACTCTCCACATACATGGATGCAGTCATACACACACTCTCCACATACATGGACGCAGTCATACACGCACTCTCCACATACATGGACGCAGTCATACACGCACTCTCCACATACATGGACGCAGTCATACACGCACTCTCCACATACATGGACGCAGTCATACACGCACTCTCCACATACATGGACGCAGTCATACACGCACTCTCCACATACATGGACGCAGTCATACACGCACTCTCCACATACATGGACGCAGTCATACACGCACTCTCCACATACATGGACGCAGTCATACACGCATTCTCCACATACATGGACGCAGTCATACACGTACTCTCCAGATGCATGGACGCAGTCATACACGCACTCTCCACATACATGGACGCAGTCATACACGCACTCTCCACCTACATGGACACAGTCATACACGCACTCTCCACATACATGGACACAGTCATACACGCACTCTCCAGATACATGGACGCAGTCATACACGCACTCTCCACATAAATGGACGCAGTCATACACGCACTCTCCACATAAATGGACGCAGTCATACACACACTCTCCAGATACATGGACGCAGTCATACACGCACTCTCCACATACATGGACACAGTCATACACGCACTCTCCAGATACATGGACGCAGTCATACACGCACTCTCCACATAAATGGACGCAGTCATACACGCATTCTCCACATACATGGACGCAGTCATACACGCACTCTCCACATAAATGGACGCAGTCATACACGCACTCTCCACATAAATGGACGCAGTCATACACACACTCTCCAGATACATGGACGCAGTCATACACGCACTCTCCACATACATGGACACAGTCATACACGCTCTCTCCAGATACATGGACGCAGTCATACACGCACTCTCCACATAAATGGACGCAGTCATACACGCATTCTCCACATACATGGACGCAGTCATACACGCACTCTCCACATACATGGACGCAGTCATACACGCACTCTCCACATAAATGGACGCAGTCATACACGCATTCTCCACATACATGGACGCAGTCATACACGCACTCTCCACATACATGGACGCAGTCATACACGCACTCTCCACATACATGGACGCAGTCATACACGCATTCTCCACATAAATGGACGCAGTCATACACGCACTCTCCACATAAATGGACGCAGTCATACACGCACTCTCCACATACATGGACGCAGTCATACACGCATTCTCCACATACATGGACGCAGTCATACACGCACTCTCCACATACATGGACGCAGTCATACACGCACTCTCCAGATACATGGACGCAGTCTGTAGAATAACGTCCAGCATTTCTCTATTTTTCAAGAAATGCTTGAGATGGAGCCCAACAAAATGTGCAAAGTTCGTGATGAAAGGTAAAAATTAGAAGGATTTAATTCTCATAAAAAGAAAGTTACAAAGTTTAGAAAGAGAATAATATAGCACAGCAATAAGTCTTGAAAGGTTATAAGCAAGCAATTAAACAATTAAAATAAGTGAAAAAGCTTATTTCCCCAAAGTAACGTGTATGTGTGAGTCTGTGTGTGTGTGTGTGTGAGAGCAACAGGTGTCCGTCTAAGAATGCTCTGCCTATGTCATGAAACAAAGCCATTTTATAGGTTGACTCTTCATAGAGTTACATTGTATCCTAAATTTACCATTCTAACAGACATATATGGTTAACAAGTAAAACCCCTTACATCATGATCTTCTAAGTATACCTTATTTGTAAAGCTAATAATAATATGCTGAGAAGGAGGATGCCTAATCTTCCAAAATGCTATTGTCGTCTCAACCTGTCAAAAATTGACATTCAACACAAGTGCTGACCTCTCATGGTCCTTGAAATAACCCTAGCCTGCTAAAATGTGTTAGTTTATTATTTTACATTTCCCCCTGATTATGATTTGAAATATAAATCTTCAATCATAACCTCCTAATCTAACGTAATTACTCATCATTCGTATCTCATTCGTATCACATTTACTCATTGACCATGTTATAGCACTTGGTTGTTTGATCAATTTTTGATTCAGTATTCCATATAGAATTGGTATACTGAGTTCTTTTTAACATTTCTTTCAAAATGTTATCTCCTTTGTTAATTTCCTTTTTTATATTACTATATGTTTTCCTAATCCTATACATAACAAAAACTTGATAAATAATACACAAAAATATAATAATAAATATAATAATAATAGGATGGGATAACGTATTCTCAACTGCTGTTTGTGTAGAAGATTTTGACCACATATTTACAGATTTCATCAATTTTCCCCACCAAGATGTTCCAGACATGATATTACATTCATGTTCTATTTCTGATAATTGTCCTTGTTTATGATTAAATGCAATTTCTGCTTCTTTTATTTGTTCACTTAATATTTTTAAAAGACCTTTATTTTTTTTAATTTCTTTAGTCCACTCATCCCACGGAAATTTGTCAATTTGAGTGAGATTAAATTTCATTGGAAGGATTTTCAATTGGGTTGTATTTATGGAAGAAATATTGAGTCTTCCTAAATTCATAGAGATTGCTCTCCAGTCTCCTTCCAAACAATATAAACCCTTGGTTAAATTCTCGTGATGTACACAAGAAGAAAAGAATGCTACAACCTTTTCTTTCTCAGACATCACTTGTACACAAACTTTGTTTGGACCAACTTGAGTTACCAAATCATGAATTGAGTATACATTCTCAATTCGTGCATGGCAAGAAGTTTGATTATGGAAACAAGAATGATAAATCTCCTTATCTTGTTCTGGTAAACAGATTATTTTAGAAACAAAGTGTAAACATGAAGAAAGATCCAATTGTTCTATATGAGTACCATCATATGCAAATTGCGTATATTGCAATTGATAAAAAATCAACTGTGTTTCACTCACGGGAACTCCTAAAACAGTTACTGGAACTACCATTTGTTCTCTTCCAGCTACTGGAATCAATGAGGTAGCTATACATGTGTTCTTATTACATCCTAACTACTTATTTACCCATAAATCTATGTGTCTCATATTATAATTATATTTCATAGGTAAATTTTCCAATAAACCAAGTGGAGTAATTCCACTTTGTAAAGCCTGAGCCATTATTTTTAAATTTGTAGAATATTCTATTTGGATTTCCATACATGCTCTGGCTACTTCTGACTCTTGTTCATTTTGGATCAAACCTAAAGTAACATCTTGAAGATGTGAAACAGAAGATCCTAAAACAACTACAGAATTAACAATCATTTTCTCTAAAAGTTGGTTTAGACTTTTCTGTACTTTAATTCCTTTCTTTTCCAGATAACCTATGGTTTTTAAATCTGATTGTAATGAATTTACATTCATTGTATTTAACAAGCTTCCAAAGGTACCTATTCCTCCTAAAATACCTTCTACTATACCTCTTTTAGTTCTGGTTTGCTTGGAAACACTCTTTTTAAACCATCTTTCTAAACCTTCCTCCATATTAGCAAGATGCTTTCCACATTTAGGATATTTTGATGATATTTTCCAGTCTGATATAATAAATGTCCACATTATGGTGACATATTTACCATTCCTCAAAAGAGGCTTGGACTGGAAATGGTTAATCTGGAAAGGACTAGATGATTCAAATTTAACTTTGGTACAAATATTTTCTGTAGGTGACCATACAGTAACATTTACAGTTTCACATTGTTTATGGTTGTTTATAGTTAATATGCAACACTGATAAATTCCTGAATCTTTAGGAGATGGATGATCTTGATAAAATATGAAGTTAATGGTTATGTTAACTACAACAGGTTCCCTAATTATTTGGAATCTCCAATTTTTCACCCAATCTTCATCAACCTTTCCTGTTATGGGAAGAATTGATGGATCCATTATTTTTACATAGTTCTGGGTTTGAAACCAAATTTCCTCTCGAGATTTTCCCACTTTTCCTAATGCTATCTTATCATTTGTGAGATCTCCGGACCATGTAGCTGGCTCATTTCCTTTTATCACAATACTCCAGTATAATATATCTATTGATGTACATTCCCATGAACCAGTTCTATTGTTATGTATGAATGTTCCTTGTAATTGTGTGAACTTTGGTTTGGGTCCTGCTGTTACATGTAATTCAATGTGTGTATCATGTCTGAAGTGTATTTCAATACAACAGCTAGCACCAAAACCCATACAAAGACTTCCGGAAATGTCTCTGGAATTGTCCTGAATTTGTTCTTCCAGAAAATCCTCAAGACGAAATCCTCTTCTTCTTCGTGTAAGGATTGAAGTCTCTTTGTCATGATTATTCTTTTTATCATCAAGGAATTCTGCGAACGTAGCAGTTGTAAATATCATCATCAACAATGACATTCCCATCATGAAACAGCTTCTCTGAAGACATCCTTGTTTGTTGTGGATTGTGTACAACGTGAAGAGTTTCATTCCCTGTGAAGAAAAGCAGTATCATTATTTTGGTACATACAATTTACACTGATCAACATGTACCCACAGTTTTTGTTGTCTGCGAGTATTCTTTGAAGCATTTGGTGCTCTTTGAACCAAAATCATTACTTGTCCCCTAGTGTCAATTATTTCGAAGGGACCTTCCCAATTGCTTTCCCAAGGTCCACTCTTCCTGAAGGTCTTAATCATTACAAAAGCACCTTTTACAAATTTAGAAGAGTGAGGTGGTATCATGCGTTGCATTTTAGATGCAGCATATGGAAGAATTGTACTTAAATTCTCCTGCAATAACTGTAACCACCTGGACCTTGCTATTGCATCTTTTTGAGGTGTAGACAAGAATGGTTCGTTTGGGAATATTAATGGCATTGTTCTTCCCGTCATTAATTCAAATGGAGTATACTGTGTTGTAGAGGAAAAGGTTCCTCTTATACTCATAAGAACAAAGGGTACTGCATCAACCCATGTATTTCCTTTGTCTAATAACATTTTTGCAATTCTTGTCTTAATTGTTCGGTTCATTCTTTCCACAATGCCTGCAGATTGTGGGTGATACGATACATGGAACTGTTGTTGTACTCCTAGAATAGCACAAACAGTTTGCATGATTTTTCCTGTAAAATGACTTCCTCTGTCAGATGTAATCATTCTTGGGATCCCCCAAGTACAAAACACATGATTTACCAATGCCCTTGCTGTAGACAGAGCATCATCTTTCCTGACAGGTAAGATCTCTACCCATTTTGAAAATACATCCACCACCACTAATGCATACCTGAGTCCATGTTTACCTGAAGGTAGAGGACCAATGTAGTCTATCTGTAATGTAGACCAAGGACCATCAGCAGGTGCAATTTGTAAAAGTGGAGGTTTTTGTCCTTTAGGTCGTGGGTTGACTTGAGCACAAATGAGACATGACTGAACAACATCTTGAACAGTCTTCTCCATTTTGTCCCAATAAAATTTCTCTTTGAGAACTCCTAACAATTTTTCCTGACCCAAATGACCTAAACTCTCATGATTGTATTTGGTGAATTCCATTTGTAAATGTTTTGGGACAACAGGACGCAATTCCCCCTGACAGTCATGACACAAAACCCCGTTTTCGCAAACAAAGGGAGATTTTGGATCAACCTGAGAAGCAGCAAGGGACGAATCCTTCGCTTGTTCTTCTGCAAAAGAAGGAAAATGCGTGTCTGTTTTCCTCACTGGTAAAGCTTTCAAAGATTCAATTTCTTCCTTCAACTCTCCTGTCATAGCTGCTTCCTTAGCCAATGTGTCTACAGTGTTGTTTCCAATAACTAACTCATGTTCGCCTTTCTTATGTGCTGGGACTTTGACTATAGCATAGCTATTAGGATTTTTTGAAGCTATATTGAATATGTCCTTGAGTGTATCACTATGAACCAGGACCTTGTTAGAGGAATCTACAAATCCTCTCCTCTCCCACACTGGTAAATAGTCTGTCAGTGATCTCACGACATATGAGCTGTCACTATAAATGACCAATGGATTCTTGTTTTCTTTCTCATCTATTGTCAGTACAGTCTTGACTGCTTCTAACTCTGCTCTCTGAGCTGAATAATGTCCTGGCAGTCTATGCTGAACTGCATATCCTCTTTTGGGATACAAGATAGCATAACCTGTATAATACTTTCCCCCTGAACAATATCTTGAACCATCAACAAATACTGGTTCATCACTGTTCTCTGCATCTCTCCTAAACAAGCTAGGATAGGATTCATAAAATGTTTCTGAACATTCATGAGTTTTCCCTTCATACTGCATTAATTGAGGAAGTACATACTTGGCCTTGTGATCAATCTCAATTTGTTTTGATGATAAGGACAACAACCAATGTGCAAATCTTTGATTTGACACACCTGGGAGGTTTTTCTCAAGGAGAAGTTTTAGTGTGGAGTGAGGAGTCTGCAGAATGATTTTGTTAAATCCAACAATGTGTTCTGTTGCCTTAACAGCAAAATAAACACCCACCAAATGTTTTGCACAAATTTCAAACCCTTTTTCCACAGGTGTGAGAAGCTTAGAGAAATAGCCCAAAATCCGCCATTCTCCCCCTTGCAACTGCAAGAGTACAACTGACACAGCCGTGTCCGAGGTGTGAACCTGCAAAGCAAAAGGTGCCTGAGTCATAGCTGTTGACAATGCTGGAGAGTTTTGCATACTTCGCTTTAAAAGTTCAAATGCCTTCTGTTGTTCCTCTTCCCATGGTCCAAAAGAGTCATCATCATTATTTTTCAAGAGATCATAAAGAGGTTTAGCTTTTTCTGCAAAGCCTTCTATGAATTCTCTGGAAAAGTTTACCAGACCCAAGAAATGTCTCAGAGCCTTGTGTGATGTTGGAATGGGAAGAGAAGCAATAGCCTCAATCCTTTCTTGAAGCGGCTGTCTCTTTCCTGGACTGAATAACACTCCAAGATATCTCACTTCATTTTGCAAAAACTTGACTTTTTGGGTATTCAATTTCAAACCTGCTTCATGCAACAATGAAAACAATTCTGCTAAGAGAGACAAATGCAACTCTTTATCCTCAGTGGCTAAAAGAATATCATCAACATATTGCAACAGACAATCGGGTCTTGAAAATTTGGACAATACTTTTGCAACTGCCTGATGAAATATGCTAGGTGATAAATGTGCTCCTTGAGGCAATCTGCAAAATACATATTGCTCATCCATGAAACAAAATGCAAACTTGTATTGACAGCTCCTTGCAAGAGGAATGCTGAAAAAACCATTACTGATGTCTAAAACAGAGAAAAACTTTGCCTTAGCATTCAGTCGTGCCATCATGTCATGAGTATCTGCAACAATGGGTGCCACATTTGGGGTATACTTATTCAGCAATCTTAGGTCCAATAACATTCGGTATGAACCATCAGGCTTCACAGTACACCACAGTGGATTGTTTGTTACTGAATTTGCCTTTCTAATGACGCCTTGATCAAGCAGTTCCTGTATGATTTTAGACATGGGACCAATTGATTCAGGTGGCAATTTGTACTGCTTTTGGGGAGGAGGGTCTCTCCCCTCCACATTGACTAATACATCTTTCATTGTGCCCACATCATTCCTGAATTGTGCCCACAAAGAAAGAGTACATTGTACAATTTCTTTTAGAACTTCATCATCACCAGTTTCTGGCCACAAATGTTCAGAAGAAACAACTTCGGTTAGGCAAACAGTACCAACATGACTGTATACAGTGGGATCAATGACTACAGGTTTAGATCCATCAACATCTTTCCAGATCATCTTATTTCCTAAGTCAATGACCCAACCCCATTTTTTCATTAGGTCAGTTCCTATGATGTTTTCAGAATTAGTACTATGCCAAATGTCTATTTTAGTTTTCAGATAGCCTGGTATTTCCAAATTAACATTCTGTGCTAAAGTCGATTTAGTTCCGCTCTTTCCACTGAAACCAACAATTGTACAAACAGGTGCATTTGGAGTTAGAGGCAAATCCTGTTTAGTCACACTTAATTGAGCTCCTGTGTGAATGAGAAATGTCACCTCTTTGCCCTGTAAGGATCCCCTTACAAAAGGTCTCCCACACTCATCTAATGAAACTGGAGCTACTAATTCCAAAGGACGAGGGGTCAGAGTTTGTTCTAGTCATGGGGAAGGTAACAAACCAGTTGTCTCCTCAATCTCATTACCATAAGATTTCCCCTTGTACGAATTATTCAATGTTAATTCTCTAATTTGTCTTATTAAAGGTGCATATGGTGATTGTGACTGATCCTGCTCTGGAGGAGGAGCAGTTGGCACAAAACCATTTTCTTTCCCTGCATTCTGTGTCTCATTTAGGAATTTCCTACATTGCCATTTTAAATGTCCTATTTTCCCACAATAATAACAAGTAACTTGTCCTCTTTGAAATGACACCTTTCCTTTCTGTTTATATTGGTCTCTTTTCATGGGAGGGTTTGATTCAGGACGATTTGAATTTGTTACCTGATTTTCATCCTTTTTTTGGACTGCAGCAACTTTGACCTTTATACTACTTTGTTTTATTGATCTCCTTATTTGATCAATAAATGTTGCCGCTTCCTGTAATGTAGGCTTTCCTAGTGCTAACTCCCTGGAGACTGGATCAAGATATACAAATGACTTTATCATTGCAGTGGGTTCAGAACCATCCTCAATTTCCATGACCATTCTATACGCCTGTTCAAATTTTATCAAGAATGCAAATGGATCATCCTGTAAAGTGGGCTTTAACATGTCAAGGATTTCAAATGTAGGAGTAGATTCTCCAGTAGTAAATAAAAGTAGTTGCCTCAATCGATCTGCTGGGGAACTATGTACTATTTCGTGCTCACCATTTATTCTTGGCGTGGTCTCTAATCTCCTTGCCATATCTGAGGGAAGCCATACTTTAAATACTTTGTTTTTCTGTTCATTATTTAGATTGAACTTATCAGTATTAGATTCAAAGATATCAGCATTGTGAAATGCATCCATCTTATCAGTATAAGCTGGGATATCTTTACAAATTTTTATTAACTGATCATGTATTTTTAAATTTAACTTGGCTGCCCTGTCATGTAATTTCCTCCTCCTGACTTCCTCAGCCTCTATGTCTTCATTTGCATCAGCTGGACTAGTGTCTGGAATGTAGGATGCACCCGTATCTATGCCACTTTTTGTAATAATAGAAACTTGTTTCGTACGATGGCATAATTTTGATATGAGCTGTGTCCTAGTTTCCATCTGATCTTCCAGATCTTCAATGTGTTGTGCCAAAATTTGACACTTTGGACAATCATTAAAATCATCCTCTTCTATGTGTTCCTGTGTGTCTGTATCATGTGTGTCTTTATTATTCACACATATACTATGTGTCTGAGTCTGTGGCTGCCTGTCTTCAAGAACTAATGTATTGAATATTTTCACCATATGTAATACATTCCTGAGCTTCTTCTGCAATTTATCCATACACAACAACTTTTTGTCAATACTTATGTTTTCTTCTTCACATTGACTATATAAACTTGCCCATAATTGTGCATTAGTATGACTACTTACAATTTTAAACTCCAATTTACTTTTATCTGAATAAGAATTAAGAAATTCCATTACTTACTCAGGTACCGTCCTTGATGTCCCCTTCTCGTCTTGTTTCACAGTCTATGGAAGGATCTCTGTGTAGTTTCCTCACAAGCCTCCGTCTGTAATACGTCTGGGAAGTGACACTTGCAACAGATGTATGTGTGGCTCAACTCTTCTTCTGTAGGTTCGTTGTTGTTGTTTTCCTGAAGCTTGTAATAATAGTAATTACTCTCTTGGGCCCACCTCTTTACAAACTGAAGGAATTCAACAAAAATCCGCTGGCTCGCCAATGTAGAATAACGTCCAGCATTTCTCTATTTTTCAAGAAATGCTTGAGAAGAAGCCCAACAAAATGTGCAAAGTTCGTGATGAAAGGTAAAAATTAGAAGGATTTAATTCTCATAAAAAGAAAGTTACAAAGTTTAGAAAGAGAATAATATAGCACAGCAATAAGTCTTGAAAGGTTACAAGCAAGCAATTAAACAATTAAAATAAGTGAAAAAGCTTATTTCCCCAAAGTAACGTGTATGTGTGAGTCTGTGTGTGTGTGTGTGAGAGCAACAGGTGTCCGTCTAAGAATCCTCTGCCTATGTCATGAAACAAAGCCATTTTATAGGTTGACTCTTCATAGAGTTACATTGTATCCTAAATTTACCATTCTAACAGACATATATGGTTAACAAGTAAAACCCCTTACATCATGATCTTCTAAGTATACCTTATTTGTAAAGCTAATAATAATATGCTGAGAAGGAGGATGCCTAATCTTCCAAAATGCTATTGTCGTCTCAACCTGTCAAAAATTTACATTCAACACAAGTGCTGACCTCTCATGGTCCTTGAAATAACCCTAGCCTGCTAAAATGTGTTAGTTTATTATTTTACACAGTCATACACGTACTCTCTACATACATGGACGCAGTCTCCACATACATGGACGCACTCATACATGCGCTCACCACATACATGGATGCAGTCATGCACACAGTCACCACATACATGGACACACACATACACAATACACATATATAGACACCCAGCTTTCCTGCTGTGCCTCTCCCCCATACACTACTGCCTCTGCACTTGTGCCATGCAGGATAGCAGGGAAGCTGAATGACATTTCATGATATAATTCACCCAGCTTTCCTACTGTACTGCAGGTCACATGTGCACAGTCTGGGAAAGCTGAATATAACCCCAGTTCCCCTGCTACTCACATCACTGGCGCAGTTGTGACAATCCAACTGATGTTCAGCATGGTGGGCAGGAAAGTTCAGGCTGCAGGAATCGCGGGCAGAAAAGGGGCGGGGCTATTATAGCTCCGCCCACATCGGGCCGTCCAAATCCTGGTCACCACTGTCCATGATAAGAACTAAGGAGGGGAGAGGTGGAGCAATGTCACTGATGTCAGGAGGTCAGTGACAGAGTGCAAGTGCAGGAGAAGTCAGCTGCTCTGACAGGGGCCCGGGGTGACGAAGTACAGTAACTGCTCTCGGGCCCCGAAGCAGCTGCTTCCCTGATAGTTACGCCACTGGGAAGCGCTCATCTCCACTCCTGCCCAGCTGATTGTGTTCCGCCCGGCCCATCAGGCGGCCCGGCCCACCGGGCAAATGCCCGGTCTGCCCTATGGCCAGTCCGGCCCTGAACACAACATATAACTGTTACATGACATCCAAAAAACATGAAGTCACAGTAAATAACTCTGCTTTTGTCTTTAACATATAAAGATAGGAACTGTATTAGGGTTATTTGCAGGTCTAGCTGTATAAACATATAAGCTATATTAGCAACCTAGGACAGGTCCTAGCTCGCCAGCTACATCACATACTTTTACCGCTCACAGACATGTGATATTGGAGCATTTTCCTCAATAAATAAATTCTAATATTTTTGACTCCTTTGATTTGGTTCTTTGTCTACTATTAGAATTTGTGAGAAAATGTGATGTAGTTTTAGGTAAAGTTTTTGCAGAAATATAGAAAATTCTGAAGGGTTTGCCAACTTTCAAGCACCACTGTATACTTACAATTTTATTTTGTTTCTCTTTTCAGATGCAGAGGAATCAAAATATCCTGTGCATTTTCACCTCGTAGTCATTCAAAATACAATCCCCGTTCTAAATATTTATAACACCAGGTGGAGTTTTAGAGCATTGCCTAATTTTATTTTACTTGCAATACCACACCTAGCCACAGGGTGTGCTGTAGAAAAGCATGTTCTACAGCTCACCGTGAGGTCTGGAATGGTATTGCAAGTCATAAGATATGCTATAGTGAAAAATACTATCACTATCTAAAAAATTTGGCAAATTTACAGAATCTCTGAGATGAAGCAGAATTAAATTAGCTTCTTATGCCTCACTATATGTCCCTGTCTTAAAGGAGTATTCCCATTTGGAGATTTATAACATACCAATAGGATACACCATACACATCTAATAGGTCCGGGTCTCGCTTTTTGGGCCCAATCCTATTTAAAAAAATTGGACTCCAATATGAATCGAAAGCTGAACATCTGTGGCTACCCCTCTATTCACTACTATTGAACTGAAATCTTTGGAAGTTCTATAACAGTAATTTCTCTCCATTCATGACTGGCCCCGTTCTTGAGATAGGAATAGGTCCCAGAGATGACACCCTCAGCTCTCAGACATTTATGGCATATTCTATTAAAATCTCAAGAAGGATCAGGAGGATATGCCCTAGTGACTATATCTATTGTAAGAGTTAGGTAGCGGGGTGGTCGGTGAGCACGCTCTCTTGAGCACAGATTCCAGGCAACCTCAGTTTTCCATCAACTGTCCAGATTTATTGCCAGCTGGTAGTACATAAAATAAACATAAACAAACAAAATTCTATGCCTGTCTGGCTCTAACTATACAATGAGGAACTCCTGACTAACCTGGTGCCAGCCTAACACTGGACACCAAACATAACCCTATTGTTTGTACCACCTGCTATACTCATAGAGACTCCAAGCAGTTCTGTCCCCAGGCAAAGAGAGAGAGAGACGTGTCTCCATTCTCAGCCTTATATCAGGCTAGCACACCTGAGTAGTGAATACCTGACAGCCCAAAACCCGGACTGTCCGGATGGAGTGGGGCCCCACCCTTCTCTCCCCACTCCAGCAACACAGGCCCTAAAAACCCGGGTTTTTATTTTAGTTTTTTTTTACAAACCCGAATTGCAGAGAGGTCTGCGTAGACCTCTGCTGAACCTTTTCCTGGTTGCTTTTTAAATGACAGAAGTGAAGAACATTGGGCACAAATAGACCCCGTCCACTACTTCTCCAGACACTCTGTCACACTATATAATGCCCTAATCAAAATACTAGTGGGTTCAGGTGTATCCAGAAATGGCCTTCAAAACCAGCTTTACGGATGCGACAGGGGAAGACCTAAGCCAGTTATCCATCCACAGAGAGCTGTTTCAGGGTCTTGCCCCTCATCAGTGCAGAGTAGGATTCTGGCTAACCGTCACATCCTTAACCCCTTCACGCAACATCACGTACATGTACGTGGGGGAATGTGGTGCCTCACCGCATTCCCACGTGCATGTACGTGATCGGCTTTCACTGTCAGCGCAGGGAGCGAAGCGCTGAAGCTCCAGTGAAGCCGGCGTGCTGGGGTTGCTAGGCAACCAGAGAAGCCGGCAGGAGCTGTATTGTAGCTCTGACCCGCCCACGATCGCTGTGATTGGTCCATTACTGCAGAGGGACCAATCACAGCGCATCGGGGCAGGTAAGAGGGGGTTAGGGAGGGACTATGTGCTTCTCCTTCTCTGATCGCCCCAATTCCTGTCAGGGAAGCGATCAGAGAAGGAGATAGTGTGAAAATATTCCCCACCTATGACGAGTATACTCGTCATGGCGCACTGCTACTTAGCGCGCCATGATGAGTATACACGTCATGGCATAAACTGTCACCATGTCTGCAGACATGGTGACAGCGCTGAGATCCCGGCTGTCACACACAGCCGGGCACCTTAGGTCAATGCCGAGGGGGGTCCTGTGACCCCCCCATGTCGGCGATCGCTGCAAACCGCAGGTCAATTCAGACCTGCGGTTTGTAGCGGTTTCTGATCGCCGCGGTCCCTGACCGCGGGGATCAGAAACTTTACTATGCCCAAAATAAAGCTTTTTCACCCCCCCTGCACCCCTGAATGATGTTATGTGGGTGGTGCAGGGGGGGTGTCGCAGGCGGTGGGGAGGTGCGGTAAGCTGCGGGAGGCGGGCGGTGCGGCAGGCGGGATCGCGATCCCCCGCCCGCCTCCCTTTCAATGATCGTTGGCTTCTAGTGGGGATACCAGGGTGCCAGCACATTGCTGGCACCCTGGTATAAACGGCTGACATCTGCGATGCGATGTCAGCCGTTTAACCCTTTCCATACAGCGGTCCGTACGGACCGCTGTATGGAAAAGGTTAACAGCGCAGGGAGCTCTCTCCCTCTCTCATCGGGGGGCTGCTGTGCCTTTGCAGCCCCCCGATGGGAGAGGGAGAGAGCCCCCCTCAGCCCTGTACTTACCCTTCCCCGTCTGCGCAGTTCTGACCAGTACTGAGCAGACGGGGAAGGTTCCCATGGCAACAGGACGCCTCTCAGGCGTCCTGCTGTCCATGGTGCTGAACAGATCTGTGCTGAAAGCATAGATCTGTTCAGACAAGTGTAAAATACAGTACAGAACAATATATATACAGACATCAGACCCACTGGATCTTCAAGAACCAAGTGGGTCTGGGTCAAAAAAAAAGTAAAAAAAAGTGAAAAAAGTAAAGTTTCAAAAAAACACATTTATCACTGAATAAAAAATAACGACCTGATCTATAAAACGGTCATGTTACTTTCCCCGCACGGTGAACGCCATAAAAATAAAAAAATAAAAACTATGAGGAAATTGAAATTTTGCCCACCTTACTTCCCAAAAAAGGTAATAAAAGTGATCAAAAAAGTCGCATGTACGCCAAAAAAGTACCAATCAAACCGTCACCTCATCCCGCAAAAAATGAGCCCTTACATGAGACAATGGCCCAAAAAATAAAAAAACTATGGGTCTCAGACTATGGAGATACTAAAACATGATTTTTTTTTTGTTTCAAAAATATTATTGTGTAAAACCCTGATAAATTATAAAAAGGTAGACATATTAGGTATTGCCATGTCCGTAAGAACCTGATCTATAAAAATACCACATGACCTAACCCCTCAGGTGAACACTGTAAAATTTTTTTAAAAAAAACGGTGTCAAAAAAGCTATTTTTTTGTTACCTTACATCACAAAAAGTGTAATAGCAAGCGATCAAAAAGTCATGTGCACCCCAAAATAGTACCAATCTAACCGTCATCTCATCCCGCAAAAATGATACCCAACCTGAGACAATCGCCAAAAAACTGAAAAAACTATGGCTCTCAGACTATGGAGACACTAAAACATGTTTTTTTTTTGTGTCAAAAATGATATTATTGTGTAAAACCTAAATAAATAAAAAAGTATACATATTAGGTATCGTCACGTCCGTAAGAACCTGCTCTATAAAAATAGCACATGATCTAACCTGTCAGATGAACGTTGTAAATATTAAAAAATAAAAACAGTGCCAAAACAGCTATTTTTTGGCAAATTTATCATTTTAATTCATTTTTTCCCATAACAAAGCAAGGGTTAACAGCCAAACAAAACTCAATATTTATTGCCCTGATTCTTTAGTTTATAGAAATGCCCCATATGTGGTCGTAAACTGCTGTATGGCCACACGGCAGGGCGCAGAAGGAAAGGAGCGCCATATGGTTTTTGGAAGGCAGTTTTTGCTGGACTGGTTTTTTGACACCATGTCCCATTTGAAGCCCCCCCGATGCACCCCTAGAGTATAAACTCCAAAAAATGACCCCATTTTGGAAACTACACCCCTCAAGGTATTCAAAACTGATTTTACAAACTTTGTTAACCCTTTAAGTGTTCCACAAGAGTTAATGGCAAATGGAGATGAAATTTCTGAATTTCTATTTTTTGTTACTTTGCCTCACAAAAAAGTGTAATATAGAGCAACCAAAAATCATATGTTCCCTAAACTAGTACCAACAAAACTTCCACCGTATCCCGTAGTTTCCAAAATGGGGCCACTTTTTTGGAGTTTCTACTCTAGGGGTGCATCAGGGGGCTTTAAATGGGACATGGTGTCTAAAAACAATCCAGCAAAATCTGCCTTCCAGAAACCATATGGCATTCCTTTCCTTCTGCACCCTGCCGCGTGCCCATACAGCAGTTTACGACCACATATGGGGTGTTTCTGTAAACTACAGAATCAGGGCCATAAATAAAGAGTTTTGTTTGGCTGTTAACCCTTGCTTTGTTACTGGAAAAAAAATATTAAAATGGAAAATCTGCCGAAAAAGTGAAATTTTGAAATTTAATCTCTATTTTCCATTTATTCTTGTGGAACACCTAAAGGGTTAACAGCGTTTGTAAAATCAGTTTTGAATACCTTGAGGGGTGTAGTTTCTTAGATGGCGTCACTTTTATGGAGTTTCTACTCTAGGGGTGCATCAGGGGGGCTTCAAATGGGACATGGTGTCAAAAAAAACAGTCCAGCAAAACCTGCCTTCCAAAAACCGTATGGCATTCCTTTCCTTCTGCGCCCTGCCGTGTGCCCGTACAGCGGTTTACGACCACATATGGGGTGCTTCTGTAAACTACAGAATCAGGGCCATAAATAATGAGTTTTGTTTGGCTGTTAACCCTTGCTTTGTAACTGTAAAAAAAATATTAAAATGGAAAATCTGCCAAAAATGTGAAATTTTGAAATTGTGTCTCTATTTTCCATTAAATCTTGTGCAACACCTAAAGGGTTAACAAAGTTTGTAAAATCAGTTTTGAATACCTTGAGGGGTGTAGTTTCTTAGATGGGGTCACTTTTATGGAGTTTCTACTCTAGGGGTGCATCAGGGGGGCTTCAAATGGGACATGGTGTCAAAAAAACAGTCCAGCAAAATTAGCCCTCCAGAAACCAAACGGCGCACCTTTCACTCTACGCCCCGCTGTGTGGCCGTACAGTAGTTTACGGCCACATATGGGATGTTTCTGTGAACATCAGAGTCAGGGCAATAAAGATACAGTCTTGTTTGGCTGTTAACCCTTGCTTTGTTAGTGGAAAAAATGGGTTAAAATTGAAAATTAGGCAAAAAATGAAATTCTCAAATTTCATCTCCATTTGCCAATAACTCTTGTGCAACACCTAAAGGGTTAATGACGTATGTAAAATCAGTTTTGAATACCTTGAGGGGTGTAGTTTCTTAGATGGGGTCACTTTTATGGAGTTTCTACTCTAGGGGTGCATCAGGGGGCTTCAAATGGGACATGGTGTAAATAAACCAGTCCATAAAAATCAGCCTTCCAAAAACCAAACGGCGCACCTTTCACTCTACGCCCCGCTGTGTGGCCGTACAGTAGTTTACGGCCACATATTAGGTGTTTCTGTAAACGGCAGAGTCAGGGCAATAAAGATACAGTCTTGTTTGGCTGTTAACCCTTGCTTTGTTAGTGGAAAAAATGGGTTAAAATGAAAAATTAGACAAAAAAATGAAATTCTCAAATTTCCTCCCCATTTGCCAATAACTCTTGTGCAACACCTAAAGGGTTAACAATGTATGCAAAATCAGTTTTGAATACCTTGAGGGGTGTAGTTTCTTAGATGGGGTCATTTTTGGGTGGTTTCTATTATGTAAGCCTCGCAAAGTGACTTCAGACCTGAACTGGTCCCTAAAAATTGAGTTTTTGTAAATTTCGGAAAAATTTCAAGATTTGCTTCTAAACTTCTAAGCCTTATAACATCCCCAAAAAATAAAATATCATTCCCAAAACAATTCAAGCATGAAGTAGACATATGGGGAATGTAAAGTCATCACAATTTTTTGGGGTATTACTATGTATTACAGAAGTAGAGAAACTGAAACTTTGAAATTTGCAAATTTTTCCAAATTTTTGGTAAATTAGGTATTTTTTTGTGCAAAAAAAATAATTTTTTTGACTTCATTTTACCAGTGTTATGAAGTACAATATGTGACGAAAAAACAATCTCAGAATGGCCTAGATAAGTCAAAGCGTTTTAAAGTTATTAGCACTTAAAGTGACACTGGTCAGATTTCCAAAAAATGGCCTGGTCCTTAAGGTGAAAATGAGCCCGGTCCTGAAGGGGTTAAAGTGTAACTGTCATTCTTTTTTTTCTTTTTTTAATGTGTAGGGGTAGTGACTACTAAACATTTTTGTAATATACTTTAGTTACTGAAATCGTACATTTCTATTAGAAAAATAGCTGTAAAGTGGCCCATTTTAAGCCTTAACAATGCTCCTCTGTCTTCTGTTTACATAACACAGTGTTAGCAAGTCTCCACTGTTATGTAAACAGAAGACAGAGGAGCGTTGCTAGGGCTCAAAATGGACCACTTTACAGCTAATTTTCTGGTAAAAAGTATGATTTCAGTAATTAAAGTATATTACATAAATAGTCTGTATCATTGCTCCTGTACATTACAAAAAAAAAAAAAAAAAAGAATGACAGTTACACTTTAAGGCTTGAAAAAGAGCTGGATCTTGATATGGTGGATCTGGTGATCTCTGTAATGAGGACACCCCTATGCTTGGTTTTCCTTCCTTTGAGGGATATCTGGCTTTCACTGTGTTGTAGACCCATAACTGGGGCTCCACGGTTATTTTACACGTTACTGTTTCCCAGGGAGCTCTGCACTTTGGATTGCTTTCTTGAGACTCTTAAATGAGGCTCCACAGTGTTTTTTTCCTAGCTGGTTTCCCTAAGATCAGCTATTGTTTTGTTTGTCTCGTCTCTGCTAATTGGCTGAGAAGGGTCACCTGACCTATCCACTCTATGCGACTCATAGAAAACATTTTAGAGCATTTTATTTTCAGATTTCAAACACCAGAACATAGATTTTAGCCAAAAAAATTGTGAACCTGCCAACAATCCCGCTTTTTGAAGGTCTGTCCAGTGAACCGGACTTGTTTTCACACAGAACGAGGAGAGGTTTACAAATCTCCCACCATTCACGTTTTAAAGGTTAGTAAGTATGGAAATTCCAGCCAAAAAACCATCGTTTTTTAACATAAATTCCACAGAAATCGCAGGACGACCAAAATCCTGCAGATCCGTATGGACATTGTACATGCAAAGTTTAAAGTTTACAACTGGAGATTGATCGACCTTGTATACAGGTGTTTGAAACAAATGGGTTGGCCATTTTTGAAAGGGACCCTACTTGAGCTCCATATCTGGCTCAATTAACTTGGCTCAATGTACTTTATATAGGTAAGATTGTACGAATATCTTAAAAGGGTTGTCAAGGTCCTGGGAACAGATCACCTGTCCTTAGGATAGCTTATCAATAGCAGATGGGCAGGGGTCCTTGTACATCTGGACTACCGGGTGTCGGACCCCCACTGATCTGATAATGATGACCTATACTAATGAAAGGTCACCAATATCCAGAACCCAGACAAAAACTTTCAAATCCTTAGCCAGTTTCTGGGGCATAAATCCTGACTGTGGTTCTAATGACCTGAACTAACAGCATCATGATTCGTGGCCATAATTTGGGCCTAACTCTGCTCTAAGCCAAGAAATTCAGAGGATTAAGGCATTTACGCCATACTTGCCAACTGTCCTGGAATGTCTGGGAGGCTCCCGGAGACCTCCCGCTCTTCATGAACAGTTGGCAAATATCACAGGTGCTGGGAAATCCTCCCTGATTGTGTGTAGTGCCAGGACTTGCGTCATCAGATCTATTCTTGTGCCCTGTTGTGGGGCAGCAGTAATAGGGTGGGGCCTATAGGTAAAGTTGGAGTGGCTGAAAGGTCACAGCAGTAATGGGGGCGGTGTATTTTGTAAAGGGGCATAAAGGGCCATGGCTTTGTGACTAATATACCCTCTTCCCTCCTGCATCAGTGCCTCTAAAAGTTGAGTATGATCTACCCAATATTCTTCGATAACTGTATTATAGAAAATGGTAAAATTTACACGCTGTCTTTATTTGAAAGAAAATTCTTAACCACCAAGAATGTAACGGTCATAATAAGAGCGGGGCCAAAGCGAGGTTTTGCAGCCCCATTGCACACACAAGTGCTAGTGACACTTTCACGTGTGGTGCTGGTGGGCATAAAGGTAACGCGGGTCGTGTAATACACAGCTGAGTTGTTGGGGCACCGGTAGGAATTGGCGATACCGGTGGTAAAATTATAGCTCTGGGTCAGGGCATGGATTGTGGTTCTGGTGCCAGTAGTAATAATGGGTGCTGGACTACTGGTGCTGACTGATGCCGGTGTACTAGAAGGACTACCAGTACTAGGATTGATTGTGGCATTGCTGCATCCGATACTTATATTCATTTTCCCGGTGACGCTGGGTAGGAATTTGCGATATCGGTGGTAAAATAATAGCTCTGGGTCAGGGCATGGATTGAGGTTCTGGTGCTGGACGACTGGTGCTGACTGATGCCGGCCTACTAGAAGATCTAACTAGGACTGACTTCGGCATTGCTGCATCTGATGCTTACATTTATTTGCCCGGTGGCGCTGGAGGTGGCAGTGCCCGTATAGTTGGTGCACATGTTCTCAGTGGCACATCCTGCCATGGACAGCACTGGATTCGGGGGCTCTAGGAAAAAAAAAAAGAAAAACATAATCTCATAGACAGTATTGGTCAGAAATGTAATTCATGAAGGTTGCCCTGATATGATTCGTGAGCTCCCATGAGTAAAGGCCAAGGATGAGGCACTGGCACCTCTCCTGTAAGACGGGAACCTAACACTTAATACTACCTGTTATGTGCAATAATGGCCACCAAAAAATTCAGGGAGTGCAGGTTTCACATGCATGCTGGGTCCACTCTGCGTTTTGTCATTTTTGGTGCCAAAATGGCCTCCATTAAATTCAGGGAATGCAGGACTCACTGAATTGCACTAGAAATGCCACACGTGACCACTTGGTGTGCTATTTAGAGAACACACACCTATTACTTATCTTACCTTTGGTGGTTCTAATACCACATGTAACCTCTTGGTGTGCTGTTTACAGAACACACTCTCTCTTGGTATTTACTTGTGGTGGTCGTAATACCACATGTGACCTCTTGGTGTGCTGTTTACAGAACGCACTCCTTTCTCTTGGTATTTACTTGTGGTGGTTGTAATACCATATGTGGCCACTTGGTGTGCTGTTTACAGAACGCACTCCTTTCTCTTGGTATTTACTTGTGGTGGTCGTAATACCACATGTGACCTCTTGGTGTGCTGTTTACAGAACGCACTCCTTTTTCTTGGTATTTACTTGTGGTGGTTGTAATACCATATGTGGCCACTTGGTGTGCTGTTTACAGAAGGCGCCCCTCTCCTATCTCTTTGTACTTACTTG
The DNA here is from genome assembly GCF_905171765.1 of Bufo bufo. NCBI lineage: Eukaryota > Metazoa > Chordata > Amphibia > Anura > Bufonidae > Bufo > Bufo bufo. The sequence goes on from NC_053389.1 coordinate 10,766,994, forward strand.
TGGTGGTACTCATTGAGTATGTAGAACATCGGGTTTCATTTCCCATGCACTGGATTTTGGTATCCGGCACACATGTGGAAGATGTTAGCGAGAAACAAGAAGGGCAGATCAGACCATTTTTATTTGCATTTCCAGATGATACTGAAATCAGAAAATTAAGAAATATACAAATCAGTCAATGGGGTCACTTCAATAATACAAAAGAACATCGTAATACATCATGATAGTGCTGAGCGAATCAAAGTTAACGAAGTGGAATTTGATCTGAATTTCAGGAAAAATTAGTTTCGCTACGACTCTGAATATCTTGGCGCTTTGTGGTAACGAATCAATTTTTCCTGAAATGGCAGTAAAATTAAAAAAAACATACTCCCCTCATCCATTTGAATGCAAAGAGGCCGTCACAGCTATCTTTATTGAAGAAAACATGACAATTTTTGTGCGCACTGACGTCACCATGTCATTACGTTGAGCGGGCAGGCGTGGTGATGTCAATGTGCACCCCAATTGGCACTTTTCTTCAATCAAGATGGCCACGGTGGCCTCTCCACAATCAAATGAATGAGGTGAGTATATATTTTTCATTTTTATCCCTGATGGGCTGAATATAGAGTTAAATGATGGGGGCGGCACGATCGCTGTTCCCCGTCATTGCGCCCGCTCCATACAATGGAATGCAATTCATTATAAAGTAATTCGGACAAATACAATTTCTTGATGAAATTTGGTGAAGCAGCAAATCAAATTTTTAAAAACGCAGTTCATCTCTACATCATGAGAACTGAAAAATAAAAATCTAGGTTGGGGGGGGAGTCAAATACCTATTGGTGCTACTGGAGCGCATTTATCAGCCTTGCAGCAGGCGGTGTTTATTTCTACCGTCATGAACTGATTGCTGAGACTCTTCCGATTGCATTCAGACGACTGTCCACATCCTCGCACAACGGTGTAAGTCGTTAGTCCGTACGCTTTGACTACATCATCAACACATAAAGGGTTAACAACAGTGCGGTCTCCAACCCTCTAATTATAACAAAAGTGAAAGGATGAAAGTGAAGAGAGAGAAAATGAGAGGGAAGGGGGAGTGTGAGATCAAGAGAAGAAGGGAGAAGGAAAGAAAAGAGAAAGAAGGTAAACTGAGAAGATAGAGAAGACGGGAGAAGAGAGAAAGATATGAAAGGAGAACTGAAAGAGAGAGAAAGACGAATGTTAAGAGAGAGAAAATAAGCCAGAAGGGGTAACCACCCAACCTGGGACTAATTATCTGTGAATCATGTCTCTGGTTTAGTTCTAGCATGTTTATAATGTGCCTGTCATGTTTATTATATATCTACTGAGGTGGCATCGTCCCCAGAGGAACCCTTCAATGGGGGAAACACGTTGGGACACCTAGAAGGGGAAGCTTCACTCTCCTGCAACTCCTTTTTTAGAGTTTATCTTGCAGGCCAGTATAGAGCCCCCTAACAGAAACCTTTTATATTATTGTGCACTAGTGTGCACTTTATGTTGGGGATTATGGGTTATATTTATTGTGGGTGACCTTCACCCCATACCCATAATTAATTATCTTCAGGACTATCGTATGTATCAATCGTCTAAATGTCACGGTGTGGTTCACTGTGACAGTTTTGACCGTGTAGGCTGGCTGCAGGCTCCCTTTCATACTGGCTGCAGACTGACACCTGCTGGTTGCTTGGGACTGCGTGCTGGCTGCAGTGTAGTGTGTGAACTGTGGCCTGTGTTTGTGGATTCCTGTGTCTGCATCTCTGTGGCTCATGTCTCTGGTGCCGTCTAGGCTGGCTGCAGGATCCCTCGCGTACTGGCTGCAGGCTGACTCCTGTGTATGCTGTTTGCTTGGGACTGCGTGCTGGCTGAGGCCTTGTGTGTGAACAGGGTCTGAATATGGTTGCTTTTCTGTTTGTCACTGTGACACGGGTTGTTTGTGCTCTGGTGTACTGGCTGCGGTGGACTATGTGTATGCTGGTTGCCAGGGGCAACATCCTGTACTGCTGCCTGTGTGTTTTGTGGTTCTGATACTCCTGTTCTGATGGGGTGAACTTCCCCTGATCTGTTCCTGGGTGTGGCTTGTCAGGTGCCCTCGTTATGCAGCTATATCTATCTGTGAGCCGTGGGGCTTGTGGTCAGTCTTTCTTGTGGCTTACTGGGTGTAGCCCCTTGCTGCTGACCCAGGTTTTTTTTTTCCTATCTGCCCTTGTTTGTGGTGTCACCTGGTATTGCATTGTTTCTGCATTGTCTGATGTTGTGGTTACCTGTTCTATGATGTTTTGTATCTGTCCTGTATGATGTGTAGCCTAGCAGTGCTAAACTGATTCTGATGTATTCTGTCCCATGTCCTGTCTGGCAGTGTCTACTGCTTCTGATCCTTGTCTGTTCTGCCTGTAGTTCCTTTCTACTTCTGTTCCTATCCCGTGTTTGTCCTGCCTTCGTGAGAGGGTCCCTGGCTTCCCCGGAGGGGGAATCTCTAGTCTGTGTAATATCTCTAGTCTGTGTAATATCTCTAGTCTGTGTAATATCTCTAGTCGGTGTAGTATCTCTAGTCTGTGTAATATCTCTAGTCTGTGTAATATCTCTAGTCTGTGTAATATCTCTAGTCTGTGTAATATCTCTAGTCTGTGTAATATCTCTAGTCGGTGTAATATCTCTAGTCGGTGTAGTATCTCTAGTCGGTGTAGTATCTCTAGTCTGTGTGCATCTCTGCCTGAGACACCATGCTTCCATTCTGCTTGGGGTCCAGGCATCTGCTTCTGTGCTGGTTCGCCTTTGTCTTGTCATCTGTTCCATGTCCTGTGTTTGCTTGGGTTCCAGTTCTGTTGTCTGTTCACCAGCCAGGTTCTCTGCAGGTAGGGGCCAAGTGTACCAGGACCTTCCTGGATGTGCAACCAGGGAGTCCTCGGCCAAGTTCATCCCCACCACCAGTGGCTCTGTCAAAAACGGGGCTCACTGGTTCTCCGCTCTCTGGGTTTTGCCTCTGGTCTGCCGGCGCACTTGGTTCTGTGGTAGTACTACCACTATTGCCTAACCTGCCTACTGTCGTGTCCTTTTATTACACTTGTAATAAAGTTCTCTGTGGGTCCTTGGTCTGCTCTGCCTGTGTCCTGTTTGCATGACGTCTCAGAGGTCTGCCTTGGGCCCCCGACACGTGACACTAAATAGTCTGACATTTATTTATTTCTTTTTCTTGTTTAGTGTTCTACATTATCAATCGCAGTGAATTGAAAAATGAGAGTGAGAAAGAAAAATAAAGATGAGAAGATGGGAAGGACAAGAGTGAGATCAAAAAGAGAAGGTAGGAAGGAAAATAAAGAAGACAAGCGAAGAGCGAAAGGGCCGAAGATAAAGAAGACAAGAGAGGATGGGAGAGAAAAAGAAGAGAAGAGATGAAATGAAAGTGAAGAGAGAAAATAAAGATAAGAGGGAAGGAAGAGAGTGAGATCAAAAGAAGAAAGGAGAAGGAAAGAAAAGAGAGAAGGAAGGAGAAAAAAAGAAAAAAATGAAAGTAAATCTTGTATTACAGCTGCTGATTTTTCTGCAGATGATCGCTAATAAGCATTAGTATGAACGCTCGTTATCGAACACCTTGCAGTGTAATCCTGCCGCCGATTGCCCAATGAGCAAGCAAACGCTCATTTATCGGGCAATCCAAATCTTTTGACATGTTAAAAAATAATCCTTTGCAGATGGCAGATTGTGGTGTCTAATAACGCTCTGCCGTTGGCAAACCACTATACAGCATGGGGACGAGCGATGGCATAGCATGTAATAGCAGTGGTCTCCTCCGCTAGCGAGCAGGCCATTACCAGGACGGAGCGCTTCCCTGCCGACAATCGTCTGCCACATTGGGTTGTCTAATACAGCCATATGAGAGAAGGGGAAGAAAGAGGAGAAAGGGGCAAGAGACCAAGGTGGAAAAGAAGAGGAAAACGCGAGAATGAAAGGCATACTGTAAAGTAAATATAGCTAGTAGGGGAAGGGTTTATGCAGCAAGTGTGGCTTGTCACGGGGAGGTTGCTCGGGGGAACGCCATTTAAAAATTAGTTATGGGGCCCAGCATTTTTTAGTTACACCGCTGATGGAAATGTAAAGAGAGAAATTAATAAGTGAAAGAGCAGCAGTCGAGACAGAAAAGGGAAGAGAAGAGGAAAGAGAGAAAGATGGTATCAGAGAGAGGGCAGGGGAGAGGGGAAGAGGAAGGGATAGAGAAGGGAGACAGAGACTGTACGAATGGAAAGAAGGAAATGAGACAGAGGTGTCAGAGCAAAGCGTGAGAAAATGAAAGAAGAGAAGTGGAGAGAGGGATTAGTGAGAGAGAGAGAGAGAGAGAGAGAGAAGAAAGAAAAGAGAGAGGAAGAGAGAAAGAGGTTAGAGGACTGAATGAAAAGAGAGGGAAAAGAGGGAGGAGTAAAAGAATGAAAGGGAGTAGGAGCAAGAGTGAGAGTGATTGTCTCATATAATTGCCCCACTAGGAGTAGTAGTAGGCCATGTGACCCTTCATATCCATTTCATACATATGAAGCAGCACAGAAAGCAGGACCGTTACTTTTGGTTTCGGTGAAGATGTAGGTGCAGACGTCTTCAGTGGAGGCACACGTGACCGCAGATCCAGTGCACGGAGCTTGAGTTGTACTGGTGCAGCTTATACACATGAGAGCAAGACCTGCGAGACACAAGCACAGTGACAATACAGGGATAGTCTGAGAATGAAGCCTAAGAACTACAACTCCTTGTGCTGTGCTCCTCATATTTATTCATACACTGTATCATTAATTGTTCTTTGCTGCCCTCTGCTGGCCATAATTGCATGCTGCACGCCTCTGCTCTTATTAGTAAAGTTTTCTTCTTTTTGTTATTACTGGCCGTGGTTTTTAGCTGCCTTAGTCCATGTCACTTCCTGCAGCCATTTTCAGTGCTGCATAGCTGTGCGACTTGATATTCTAACATTCTTGGGCTTGTAAAGGCATCAGTTTTTGACCAGCAGTTAGCCCCAGGAAAGACACCGACAGGACAGCATCAATACCACTACTACATTACAGTATTGTCGTTGTTTCAGATCTTATAAATCCATGTTGTTTTAATTCCCGTGTCTACATTGTATCCATCTAACCTGAGCATCTGCCGGTCCGGTCTGCTCCACTGCTTGGATACAGTCATTATCAGTTATATCTTCATTCGCCTTCATGTGGGGACAGAGAGAACTATTCACTAACAGAAAGCAGAGGACTGGAAAATCAGGAGGAATTGCAGAATGTCTACCCCACTGCAGACAGTGCAGGTCAGTGTCACCTATGTATTGTATGGAGGTGATATTACACGTTTACAGTCCTGTATGTGCTTCCAGGTTGTATACAGTGGCGCACCTACAGGGGGGGGTCCAGCGGGTCTGGACCCCCCCTAGAACAACCAGCCAAATTTTTTTTTTTTAATCCTTCAGGGTCGCACCGCCGATCACCACAGGCGGCGCGGCCCTGGATGTAATTGCGGCGGCGGTGGTGGGTGAGGCCGGGGGGGGCAGTAGGAGTACTCCCCATGGTTCCCCCCATTTGGGGGGAACCATGGGGAGAGGAGCACTATGGGGGCTCTAAAGGGGCTTTTTTTTTTACACATTATGGGGGGCACTATAGGGGAGAACGGCACTATGGGGCATCTGGTGGCACTATAGGGGCATTATTTAGGGGCACTATGGGGAAGTGGGGGTTCTAAAGGTGCCTTTTTTTCTTATTGGCACATGGGGGCATTATGGCATCTTACTGGCACATTATGGGAGGCACTATAGGGGAGGGCGGCACTATGGAGGAGTGGAGCACTATTGGGGCATATGGTGGCACTTTGAAGGGGCATTTTTTACTGGCACATTATGGGGCGGCACCATGGGGGAGAGGAGCACTATGGGGGCATCTGGGGGGTCTAAAGGGGCTTTTTTTTAATGACATATTATGGGGGCACTATAGGGGAGAATGGCACTATGGGGCATCTGGTGGCACTATAGGGGCATTATTTGGGGGCACTAAGGGAAAGTGGGGGCTCTAAAGGGGCCTTTATTCTTATTCTAATGCACATTATGGGGGCATTATGGCATCTGGTGGCACTAAGGGGGCATTTTTTTACTGGCACATTATGGTAGGCACTATAGGGGAGAGCGGCACTATGGGGGAGTGGAGCACTATTTGGGGATATGGTGGCACTTAGAAGGGGCATTTTTTACTGGCATATTATGGGGGACACTATGGGGAAGGGGGAGAGGAGCACTATGAGGGCATTTACTGGGGCACTATATAGGGGTATTTTATACTGGCATATATTATGGGGACATTAGCTCAACAGCGGGCACTAAGCGGGGGTATTTCATGTACTGTCATATTGTAGGGAGAATTATTAGTACTAGGAGGTATTATGCGGAGCTTTGCTAATACTGGGGGGCTATGAGGAACATGATTACTAGTATGGGCACTATAGGGGCATTATTACTACTAAGTGTGCTCTGGCAGAAAATTATTTCTATTTTGGGGAGCCCTGTTACTTTGGGGGGCACCCTGCCACAGTATCAGCTTAGCACAATAATTTTTGGGGGACATTATCTTTATACTATTAGTGTCTGGGCGCAGTTATTTTTTAGAGCACTGTGTGCCAATATTTGTTGAAGGGGCACTATCTGTGTGGTAGTAGTATTTCCAGGGGGACTGCTTCTGCAGTATAGTATTGGGGGTGGCAGGAAAGGGTGTTCGGAAGATGTGAAGATGATGGAAATGTGGGAAACTAATGTATCTTTCTCAATCTCTGCAGAGACGGGAGATGGCTGAAGAATCATCATGGCGGTCTGGTCTGAATGGAGAAGATGAGGAAAGAGAACGTCTACAACAAAGGTGACATCACTGGATGTAAGAGGTATGAGGTGCTATGTAGGAGAGGAGATGCTCCGGCTCCCCCCCCCCCCGCCATTTGCAGAAGGAGGATTCAGAGCTGGGTGAGGACGGTCAAGGGGGGCAGCAGGCCACGGGCGGGTGGCAGATGGTGGGGGGAACCACAGGCCTTGAGCAGGATCAGGGTAGGGATGAGAGCGGAGGAGCTTCCTGGCTGTAGCTTGTTATATAAGCAGGCAGTGCAGCCAGGACGGGCCCCCCCTCTCCGTATGATGTGTAGAGACAGGCCGCAACTATAGAATGTCAGCTGTACAGTGTTTGTTGGGAGTGGCCTATTATATGTAGGAGGGGCTTTTAATAATGGGCGGGGCCCAAAAAATATTTTTTCCTACAGGGCTTTTAGAATCGCCAAGTAAAAGAATCAGCGCAACACACTACACCCCTTCCCTGCATTTTTAAATATTAAGGGGGCTTTGAAAAATTGAATTAGCACAGCGCACTACACATGCCACATTTTTTTGCCTTTCGGACCCCCCCTAGACAAAATTCCTGGGTGCTCCCCTGGTTGTATATAACACTTATTATACAGAATACACCCAGGTTTAATTAAGTAGACTGGTTAACCTCATCAGACATGAAGCTATACTTATTAGTAGAGCACAATATGTCCCTATCACACACCATGGCTACGACTGGAAATCCTAAAATAATGTACACTGCATGGTACTGAGGTGAAAGGAGCCATGCTCAGTGTATATACAGAGGTGGAGACTTCCCTTAGCCCAAATCATATGGTCTCTCCTCTGGGCTGATGTTTCTTGCAAAGCCGCCAACAGCGATTTATTGACAGCTCGCAGACCTCTACTAAACAGCCTTAGTCACATTCCCTCCATCATCTTGGTGACATCATGATCCTACAAAAGTATGCTAGGAGATATGTTTCCACAGGCTCTTGTCTCTCTTTTACCAGCCTCCAGACTATTGACACTTTCACTAGAGATGAGCGAATTTTTCAAAAATTCCATACGGCCGGTTCTTTTTTTTGAAAACATTTGGCTTGATCCGAATCTATTCACGGCGAATCACTTAAAAAAACGGCTATTTCCGGGCTGCAGAGAGCCTGTATAGCGGTGTAGAACACTGTGCCTGTATAGCGGTGTAGAACACTGTGCCTGTATAGCGGTGTAGAACACTGTGCCTGTATAGCGGTGTAGAACACTGTGCCTGTATAGTGGTGTAGAACACTGTGCCTGTATAGTGGTGTAGAACACTGTGCCTGTATAGCGGTGTAGAACACTGTGCCTGTATAGTGGTGTAGAACACTGTGCCTGTATAGAGGTGTAGAACACTGTGCCTGTATAGTGGTGTAGAACACTGTGCCTGTATAGTGGTGTAGAACACTGTGCCTGTATAGCGGTGTAGAACACTGTGTCTTGCAGTAACACGCATAGGGAGTCTGCTGTGGTAGTGAAATAATACTGTGAGTCAGTATGACATGCAGATGACAGGGGTCACTCTTAGAATCACTGCACACTTCACTTATTTGGGCAGTCACGGGGCCAAAACTGACCAAATAACTCAAGTGTGAACTCAGCCTTACAGGTCGATGTTAGCGCCAAGAAGAAGCGCACTCCTTTTACACTGTCCTCAGCTGATTCCACATAGATGTCTACAGAACCTGTTCTATTAACCCCTTATACAAGTAGAGCCCCCCCCCCCCCCCGACAGAGTGGAGAGGGGGTCAGCAGTAAGTTTGTGTTGATGTCACTGATTATTTTGCCCTTCCTCTGATCCGTCAGAACAATAACCCCCAAAAAACGGATCCTGTCTGTGGAGCATCTGCCTTCACTCGGTCAGCATTTGTTCAGTAATCCATCAGTATTGCTAATGCAAAAAAAAACAGGAGTGGATCCAAAACAGAGATGACACGTGAACGGAATATTTGCATGTCTTCTGTGTTTTGTACCCACTCCTGCTTTTGGCTACCAAATCATAAACCGATTCTGATGGGAACATACAGGCCTTACAGCTGCTACATAGACAGGATCCGTTGTGCATCTCATTTGTCCTTCCTTCTGACAGATCAGAAGAAGGATCAAATAAATGATGATGTCAGCCAGGCCGAAAGCCAAAATAGTGGCCCAGTCATGAAGTGGTGAGGGTGGGAAAAGCATGAGAAGTCCACAGAGTGGCCCTATGACATAGTGGTGAGGTGGAAGCAGCATGAGGAGACCACAGAGTGGCCCAATGACAGAGTCTGGAGGTGGCGGCAGCATAAGGAGGAGGCCACAGATTGGCACAATGACAGTGGGGAGGTGGCGGCAGCATCAGGAAGCCACAGAGTGGCACAATGACATGTGGAGGTGGCGGCAGCATCAGGAAGCCACAGAGCGGCACAATGACAGAGTGTGGAGGTAGCGGCAGCAGCATCAGGAGGAGGCCACAGAGTGGCACAATGACAGAGTGAAGGTGGCAGCAGCAGCATCAGGAGACCACAGAGTGGCAAGGTGACATAGTGTGGAGGTGGCAGCAGCATCAGGAGACCACAGAGTGACCCGGTGAAAGAGTGGGGAGGTGGCAGCAGTATCAGGAGACCACAGAGTGACCCGGTGACAGAGTGGGGAGGTGGGTGGCAATACGAGTACCAGCTGAAGATGGTGGGTGAAAGAAGGAGCATTTGGCATCAGATGTGTGGCATCAGGCTGGTGGCAGCCTCAGAATAGTAGCTGAGGCAGGTAGCCAGAAGAAACCGGTCTCTTTTGTCAAAGTGTTGGTGTGGCACCATGGATGATCTAGTCTGATGCATCATGCATTGGTGGGTGGAAATCCTGGCTGATCAACGCCTGATTCATCTTGACAAAGGTCAGTCTCTCCACATTTAGGGTGGTCAGGCAAGTTCTTCTTGGGGTAACTATGGCCCCCATCGCACTAAGCACCCGCTCTGATGCCACACTACTGGCCGGGCAGGACAGCTTTTTCAGGGCAAACTCTGCTAGTTGCGGTCACAAATCCAGTTTGGCTTCCCAGTAGTCCAGCGGATCTTCAATGTGGGGTGGCAGGGTACTGTCCAAGTATGCCACCACTTGATGGTTCAAGTCCTGCTCCAGGTCTACCTGCTGCTGCTGGTGATTAGATTCTTCACTAGGCGGGTGAAGAAAGCTGCTCATCAGCGACTCTAGACTCAAGTTGCTGCTGATGGAGCTGGAACTGCTCTTACCCCCCCCCCCCCCACCCTGCCACAGCAGCCATGGCAGAGGAATGTGAGTACAGAGGGCCCCTCCGGTCAGACCTGCGAGAGGGTGGACGATGGCGCAGATAAGCAGTTGCCAACTCACTACATAGGATGTCTCTATAGTAGTTCAGTGTGTCCTCCCTCTCAGCGGGTGTAAAAAAGGCACCCATTTTGGACCGGTATTGAGGGTCACCCCCCCCAAGCAATATTTTTTTTGCCATATATGGGGGTGCTACTGCCGTAGGGGGGCATCCGTTAGCTCAGCAGACCTCCCCAAAGCTTAGAGCCCCAGCACCCTCTTTCCCCCTGCTGCCAGCAGCTCACCTAGGTCAGGTGCACCCCACTTTCGCTGGCTGGCTGACCGAGACACCAAATGCTGTTCAATTTCTTATGGTGACCGCTTCTTCGTGTGGTCATCGTGTTCTGACCTGTGCGGACAAGTCACGTAGGGGACGTCCATCAAGCTCCGCCCTGCCGCTGTGGCGCCACTGACATCCCTTCACATCCTTCACTGAGCCTGCCGACCGACCCAAACGGTACCGGGGGGAAGGGGGGTGTTGGGTTTGGATAATAAACAGACCGCTGACGTGGGGGGCGCTAAGCAGACAGATCGCGACAGGGGGGTTGGGGGCAGTTGGGGGTGCTAGCAGACAGATCACCGGCGGGGGGGTGGTTAGTTGCTAGCAGTCAGATCGCTTACCAGCCAGTGTCGGATCCAGAGCCTGGTCTCAGGAGGGGCACTTCCAGATTATTTTCTGTCCACCACCACAAAACAATGGTGCTTATAGAACAGACTACACAGTGTAGCGGTACACTGTATATTGTGTGACACAGTGTAGAGATATACTGTATATTGTGTGGCACAGTGTAGGCTATATGTGTATAACAAACATATTTCACATGAAAACGTACAGTTACTTGGCTTGACCCTTGGGGATCTCGGACACCACTTCCACACTTTGGCCGGGGGCTCGGCGGAGCTGATGTTGTGTTTTATCCTAATGAGAAAGATTTCATAATAAGGATTTGGAGAAGGGGCAGAGGGATAGCAGAGCAGGGAGAGGCTGGTGCTGCTACTAGGGGGTCATACCATGGGGGAGTAATAAAGCCCACCATAATGCCCCCCAGTAGAAATAATTCTCCTTATAATGTTACAGTGCAAAAAATACCCCCTTGTAATGCCCCCAGTTGAGCTAATGTCCCCATAGTGCCCCCATAATGTGCCAGTATCAAATACCCCTATATAGTGCCCCAAGTAAATGCCCCCATAGTGCCCCTCTCCCCCCTTGCTCCTAGTGCCCCCATAATGTACCAGTATAAAATGAGCATATATAGTTCCCCAGTAGATGCCCTCAGTGTCCCCCATAATTTGCAAGTATAAAATACCCCTTCTTAGTGCCCCCGTAGATGACCCCATAGTACTCTTCTCCCCCCTTCCCCATAGTACCCACCATAATGTGTCCCAGTGTGAAATGCTATTGTACAGAGCCCCCCATATAAAATACCCCTTCTTTGTGGCCTCAGTAGATGCCCCTATAGTGCCCACCAATAATGTGCCAGTAATAAGTGCCCCCTATATTGTGCTGGTAAAAAGTGCCCCAATAATGTGCCAGTAATAAGTGCCCCCATAGATCCCCACAATCATGTGCCAGTAACAAGAGCCCCCCACATCATGTGCCAGTAACAAGAGCACCCCCCCATCATATACCAGTAACAAGAGCACTCCCCCATCATGTGCCAGTAATAATAGCTGCCCCAATCATGTGCCAGTAACAAGAGCACCCCCATCATGTGCCAGTAACAAGAGCCCCCCCATCATGTGTCAGTAACAAGAGCCCCCCACATCATGTGTCAATAACAAGAGCCCCCCCGATCATGTGCCAGTAACAAGAGCCCCCCCGATCATGTGCCAGTAACAAGAGCCCCCCCATCATGTATCAGTAACAAGAGCCCCCCCATCATGTATCAGTAACAAGAGCCCCCCCATCATGTATCAGTAACAAGAGCCCCCCCATCATGTATCAGTAACAAGAGCCCCCCCATCATGTATCAGTAACAAGAGCCCCCCCATCATGTATCAGTAACAAGAGCCCCCCCATCATGTATCAGTAACAAGAGCACCCCCATCATGTGCCAGTAACAAGAGCCCCCCCATCATGTATCAGTAACAAGAGCCCCCCCATAATGTATCAGTAACAAGAGCCCCCCCATCATGTGCCAGTAACAAGACCCCCCCCTCATGTGCCAGTAAAAGTATTGTATATAAAAAAACAACAACACTTACCTCCATGTCAGCGATGCTATGCAGGCCTCTTCCGGCCTGTGTGCTGTGCTGTACGGCTCAGTCGGCACGATGACGTCATCACGCCGCCTGCATCGGCCTCTGATAGGCTACCAGCCTAGTGCCGGCAGCCTATCAGAGGAACAGGGAAGGGACACACCTCTCCCTCCCCTGCCCCACCGCAGCATCCTTCTGTATCGCTGTCCTGAGGACGGCGATACAGATTACTATGGAGATGAGCGCTTCCACAATGGAAGCGCTCATCTCCCTATGCCCTGCCGCCGCCATCAGACTGGTCTGGTGTCACCCCATCACTGTTGTCACCCGGTGCGGCCCATTCCCCCCCCCCCCCAACCCGCAACGCCACTGGCTGGAGGGGCACTGTGAGTTGTCCCTGCAGTGGAGGCTGAGGACACGGTGGGGGATGAGGAGGCAAAGGCGGACATTGTTGCAGGACCAACGGCGTGAGAACATGAAGGCGGAAGCGGCGTCACCTGGCCAAGTTGCTGGTGTGGCTGTGCAGGAACCACATGTGGGCCATAAAGGACATGTATTGTCCCTGACCGTCGTTACAGCTCCACATGTCGGCGCTGCCGTGCACTTTGGCAGACACCGATAGGCTCAAGAACTGGCCCACCTTCTGTTCTACATGTGTGTGCAGGGCTGGTATTGTCTTTTTGGCAAAGAAATGACGGCTTGGGACTCTCCACCTCTTGGAAAGGGAGGAACTGCAGCACCAGCAACTTGGACAGGAGCATATTCAGCTTCTGCGCCGTTGGATGAGTGCACGGATATTGCTGTCTCTTGGCAATCACTTTAGTGATCGATTGCTGATGGAATGACTGACGAGGAGTAGGAGGAGCAGGAGCATCAGGACCAGCAGATGATGAGAAGGACAGACAGCTCCCTTCGGCTGAGGTGGTGAAGCCTTAACTGCCTGAAACCGGGTGCGTGCCACTGGGTGATGCAGCAGTTGCTGCGGCAGGCTGGACCACCACGTAGGAGCCACAGTTCTCCCAGGTCACTTTATGGTGACGCTGCATATGTTGACGCAGGGCTGTGGTGCCAACATTGGCACACTTGCCACGCTTCACCTTCTGCCCACAGATTCTACATACGGCCATGTTCACCTCCTCCGGCGGCTTAACAAAAAACTGCCACACCGCCGAGTAGGTGATTTTACCCCCAACACTACGCACTGACTGACTGCTAACGCTGCTGCCTCCATGAACCCGTGCACCGCTACTTCCCGGGCAGGTAGGCTCCTGCGAAGCGGGTGGTCTACCCCAGGCAGGTTTGGCTCCCAACCTCCAACTGCTGCCACCACGCTGACTCTCAGCCACGCTAGCGACTTGCTGGCTCCGCCGCTGCCTCACGGGCAAACTGACACCCTCTTCTGATGATGAAGCTCCTTCACTCGACTCCCAAGTGCGATCAGATACATCATCGAGTACTATCTGCACATCACTGATGTCCTCCTCAACCATATCTGGGTCAGGAGCCTGACCGCTCTCAACACCAGCTCCCACGCCATTCTCCTCATCACTACTTGCCCGACTACCGGAGGAAGCGGCAGATGTCTCCCTCCACATCTTGGCTGGGCAGTAGCTGCTGACTGTCCTCTAGTAGCTTGTCCTCGCTGTAGAGTGGAGCTGAGCCCACAGCATACAATACTTCTCTGGCAAAAAGAACAGAAAAGGACAGAGGCAGGTTGAGGACAGGTGAGGGCACAGGGCCTGCTCCCGGGCCATGCCAACTAAGGGTTGTGTCTGATGAACCCACCGACTGTTGGCTGGGGGGGTCTGATGTCACTTGGGATGAAGTGGATGACAGAGTCAACCATTTAAGAACCGCTGGGTTGCTGGTCAAGACACGACCGCTAGCTGACACCGGGAGCTCAGGCCTCTCGCTGCGACTCCTGCTGCCATGGCCCCTTTCTCTGCTGCGACCTCTGCCTGCGCCAGAAACATTTAGGCCTCTGCCCCTCCCCTGTGCAGGGCCGGGCACTTCTCTGTCTGACATACTGTTAGATTAAATAAATAAATAAAAAGGAAATTAAAACAGCCCCAAAAAGTCTGTAATTTTCTCACTTCACCACACAACGGCTAATAAGCCCTTTTTTCACCACTAATACACACAAAAAAGGGCTTTAGAACATATGACTGCACCACTGAACGGCAAATAGGCCCTTATTTTTTTCCACATACACGCCACAGAAGGCTTTAGAACAGATAACTGCACCGTTGAGCGGCAAATATATTTTTCTTTTGCCACTAATACACGAAAAAAAAGGCCTGTAATTTTCGCACTTCACCACACAATGGCTAGTAAGCCCTTTTTTCCCCACTAATACAAGCCAAAAAATGCTTTAGAACATATAACTGCACCGCACAAGGGCAAATAAGATGTAGAAATATTTCCTTGTAATAACTAGTGATGAGCGAGCATGCTCGGCCGAGTACCAGTTCGGCTCGAGCATCGCTATGCTTGGCACGTGGCGGCCAGTATGGGACGTGGAAGTGGCTGGGATGCTGATGGTTCACGCAGAGGGGCTCAATGAAACAGAGTAAAATAATGTAGCTGAGGGCCTCCAGGTGCGCTAACCCTCTAAAATAGTGAAGACGATGGCGAACCTTTTAGAGACTGATTGTCCAAACTGCAACCACAAACCCACTTATTTATCTCAAAGTGCCCACACGATCATTTACCCTGAATACTACAGTCCAATATAGTATATCTTCCATGTTCCTTATTATTTCGCTATAGTGGCCTGCCTACAGTCAATGTGCTGCCTGTGCCATTCATGGCGTACCCAACGCTGATAAATGGCAGGAAAACTGTAAGGCATATCAGTGCACCATAGACTTTTTCAAGAGTAAGGGTGCCCACAGAGAGGGCTCTGAGTGTCGCCCCTGGCACCTGTGCAAGGGTTTCGCTGACCCTATAAAACATTATGAGCGAGGGCAGCCTAAAAAGCATGTTGACATGATGGAGGAGGAGAAGGAGGAGGACGAGAAAAGGAAGATTGAACCATATAACCTTTTTTGTGGTGGAAGGGGTTCATGGGAATACAGTGTATTTAGTACATTATAGCCAACACATGTAAAGTGCCTTTATGTTCAGCCGCTTTCCTCTGGTGGAGTAGAGAAGTCAGGGGCAATCCAGGCCTTGTTCATTTTTTTAAGAGTCAACCTGTCAGCATTTTCAGTTGACAGGCGGATGCGCTTATCTGTTATAATGCCCCCAGCAGCACTAAATACCCGCTCTGACAAAACGCTGGCGGCAGGGCAGGCCATCACCTCTGAGGCATAGAGTGAAAGTTCGTGCCAAGTGTCCAGCTTGGACACCCAGGAGTTATAAGGCACAGAGGTATCACCGAGGACGCTGACACGGTCTGCTACGTACTCCTTCACCATCTTCCACAATGTTTCCCTCCTTGTGACACTAGGCCGCGCATCAGGGTGAGGGTGCTGGCGGGGTGTCATGAAGCTGTACCAGGCCTTGGAGAGTGTTGCCCTGCCTCTGTTGGAAATGCTGTGTGTTCCCCTCCCCTCCCCTCCTCGGTTGCCCAAGGAACTACGGACTCTGCCTCCTCTGCAATGACATTCTTTTCTGTTATTATTCTAGTTTTTTGTTTGTATTATAGTTGGTATTATAATTGTTATTATGGTTTATGGTTGTAAAATATGTTATGGTTATTTTGTTATTTGTGTTTTAACAGACCTTGCCATTGGTTTACCTCCACTCTCTGCCTCCACTGTTGTCATATGGAAGTTTTCTAAGCAATTTTTAAACAAGGACCTTCCGGTATTGCATCGTTTTGCTCGTCCTCTCCACCACAGGAATGAGAGATGAGAATTTTCCTTTGTAGCGGGGGTCGATAAGGGTGAACAACCAGTAATCCGTGTTGTCTAACATGCGTGTAACGCACGGGTCGCGGGAAAGGCAGCCTAATATAAAGGCAGCCATGTGTGCCAGATTCCCAACAGGCAAGACTTCGCTGTCCTCATCAGGAGGATGACTCTCTTTCTCCTAATCCTATTCCTTTTCTCCTGCCCATCTATGCAGAACAGATGGAATAAACCTGCTATTGCTACTACCCTCTGTAGCGTAGGCAATCGTCTCCTGCTCCTCCTCCTACTCATCATCCAATTCAAACTGAGAAGCCGAACTGATGCTGTTCTGGCGATCACCCTGTGTAATGTCTTCCCCCTACTTCCACCTCTTCCACATGTGAGGCATCCGCCTTCATCGTTATCAGCCCGTGTTTCACTAGACACAGAAGTGGTATGCTTCGGCTGATAATGGCGGCATCACCACTCACCATTTTCCACCATTTTCCACTACTGCCCTCTGCTGCTCACAAAACCTGGACCACATGTAGAACGTAGTGTTCCAGCGCGTGCTCACGTCGCACAATAGTCTGTTAGCTGGCAAATGCAAGCGCTGCAGCAGCCTTGCCAAACCGACGGCAGCTGTAGATGACTTTTGGAAATGGGCACACACACAGCGCAACTTCACCAGTAGCTCAGGCAAAATGGGGGAGGTTGGGAGAAAATTGAGAACACGTGGCCTAGGCATGGTATGGCCGGAACCCGGACATTAAGGTGGGATCCACATGGCCATATCAGCATTTGCCCCATGTACAATTTTACTTTCTTCACTGGGCAGAGGTTGTTTTCTGCCCCTGTGATGGCCCTGATTCGGGGCTGGGCCTGTTATGTTCCAGGGTTTCATGTTTTTATTGTTATTGTTTGAGTTTGATTTTCAGACTAGGCTGTAAAATAAAATACGTTATGGCTATTTGGTTATTTCTGAGTTCTTAAAAAGTTCATGCCATTGGTTTAACTCCACTCTTGTTTGTTAGGTTTTTAGTTATATTAGTGTATAAGTTTGGGATGTTTGTTGTGCATGGTACATATATGCTGTATGATTGCCGTGTGTGGGAGCTTGCCGAGCTACAAAGCTGCCAACAACTTATGGCCATTATCAGACACAGCCAACCTGGTCCCTTATACCCTGCCTCAGCTCTGCGGCGGTGTGCTTTTTGTCACCCAAGCAAATTAATTTCAGCTAGGCATGTTGCCGCTTCCCCATGAAAATTCAGAGTTTGCAGTGGAGGAGGAGGTGGAGGCGGAGGAGAAGAAGGGTGGTTGCTGCCACTAATGTAGGTGGTGGCAGAAATCCTGATAGAAGTAGTGCCCTTTCAATCCTTGGCGTCGGTGGCACCTGTGCCATCCCAGGGTCCGACTCGCTAACGGCCTAAACAAGGTTCACCCAGTGTGCCGTAACGGAAATGTAGCATCCCTGGCCAAAAGCACTTGTCCATGTGTCCGTCGTTAAGTCGACCTTCCCAATAACTGCGTTGGTCAGGGCATGGGTGATGTTACGGGACACACACACAATTGCTAGTGTAATGCGGGGACGGCACACCGTGAAAAATAGCGGCGGCTGGGGACTGAGTAACGAAGGACGGCCGCCGCCATGAGGCTGAGGAAAGCCTCAGTGTCCACAGGCCTAGATGGTAACATTTCCATGTCTACAAATTTTAAAGGTGTGCATTTAGTGCTATAGCCTGTGGGTGGGTGGCGGGGTATTGGCGCTTACGATCAAAGGCCTGGGGACATCTGTACGCTGTGCTTGGACACAGAAAGGGGTGTGCTAGCAGATGGTGCTTGCGAAGGCCCAGCTGCAGGGCGGGAGTCATCCAGGCCTGCGTCTAGGACAGAGGATTGGCCAGCACGTAACACAGGGGAGGAAGAGGAGGCAGTGATGTGACCCACAGACACTTATTGTGGACCCAGGGGTTTGGCTCACCGATTAGGGTGCTGTGATGCCATGTGGCGGATCATGCTGGTGGGGTTAAGGTTGCTAGTGTTCCCACCCCTACCCATTTAGCCTCCAGTGTACAGTCTTCCCCCATTATGTTCCCGTGTTTGAGTGTTTATTGTTATGTTTTTAGTTTTTAGTTAGTTTATTAATAGGATGTAAAATATGTTATGGTTATTGTTATTTATGAAATGTTGAGTTCTTATTTAGGTATAGCACAGTTACAGTCAGAAAATTCCAATTCTTTTATCGTCCCCACCTTCCTCAAAAAAAGCCCCAGACTGCAGAACATCTACCCCTTGTCAAAGGAGATTTGCACAAGGGGGAACAGTTGCGGGCCTGCTTATTGTGGCCCGCCTTCTCCCTTTTGCCACCACACAGCCTCTTCCAGCCTGTTGCGGTGCTGTGGAACCCTCCCCCTCTGTCCTGCTGTCCTCGCTTAGCTTTTAGGTTGGGTCAGTGATGTCATCGTCCCCTATCTCCAAATGCACTTCCTCACTCTGGTCATCCTCCTGACTTGTTTTGCCCTAACAAGACCCTACTTATTGACAACTGTGTCTCATCCCCATCATCCACCAAGTGAAACACTAATTGCCATTCCCCCCGTCATCTTCTTCTGACTTTGGAGGCTTAAGAGTTTGGGGATCGGTGCACAAGATATCCTCATGTCCCTCTTCAGGGACCTGCAGGCCCTCATCTACAATTTTTTGTGGGGTCAGATGACATGGTATATAATTTTCTATGTTTCAGACTTGGAAGGAAACATAATTTGGTTTCCTTCAGTGGTGAATGTTTCACGCATGTGTTTTTTTACAGGATTCTGGTTTTTATATAGTGGCACAGGAGTAAATATTTCAATTATTTTCTAAAAAAATATGTCAGGCTTGACTCCATTTTATCCTCTCTCCTTTGCAGATGCCTTTTCAGGAGGTATTAGACCCTTTTGCATTTGGGGCCTGGAGGAATTACAATTGTATTCCTTTCTTTCATTGTATGTGCCACTTTCCCTAGATCTTTCTTTGGGGTAGACAATAGAATTCCAAGATAGTCAGATAGCAGCTTGTAATTGTGGTACAGTTCCATAATGTAAAGAGGCAACGAATGCTGACCGCCATTACCTGCGCTAACTCTGCTATGTGACGTTCTCTGGAACCCAAAGGAACATTACGATTAGAAATTGGTCATTCTTTCTTGGTAGCCTGTGCTGACCGGGTCAATTAACTTCTTAGTCAGATCAGCAGGCCCTTGCTCCTAATGTTTTTGAGGGTCACCAGCAGGCCATCAATGATAATTTTTAAAGGGTGTGTATGATAGGTGCATTGGAGTGCCAACATGGTTCCCAGCAGCGACATTGGTGTCCAAGATGCATCCAGACATTGTCCCCCTGCTGTTCCTGATCGATTTCAGAGGTGTTTCCATCAATTTCAGACCTTTTTCTATGGTCCAGGCACCCTCCCCTCATCCGAGCAGGGGGTGCCTGGTTGTCTCCCATTGACTTCCATTATACTCGGGTGCTCAGCTGAGCACACGAATATCGCGATGTGTTCGGACCGAATACCCGAACACTTTGGTGCTCACTCATCACTAGTAATAACCCCTGTTAATGGCGGTATCACACAGCACTTGCACCCCAACAACAAGAACGGTTTGCTGGAATTACAGAGCAGTATAATGGCAAATTGGATCCCCAGTCAGTGCAGCAAGGTGTAATAGGATTGTTCCTATTCCCCAGGCTGTAACCTCCTCTACTGAACCCTGTTCTACAGAAATGCTGTGAAATGATTCCTCCCTATCCTTTCCCTACACCTTGAATAATCTTTCCCTGAACTTGTAAATCGTTTTTTTAGCACAATTAAGTTTTTCCTAACACTGTCCCTAGCGCCTGCTGACGTCTCTCCCTGCACTAAGTACACTGGAAAATGGCAGAATCCAAGATAGCTGAGGCTATTTATAGGGCTGTGACATCACAGGGATGGCTGGCTGCTGATTGGCTGAATGTATGCATGGCATTATGGGTGATTCCACCTTCCCAGATTTCCTTGCTCCATGTCCTCACACTTACAGTAGCCATTTTAGGAAAAATGTAATTCGTTACCACGAAGCGTGAGGAAATTCGGATTCGGTGCAAATCAAATTTTTGCAGAAATTCGGATCGAAGTCCACTTCGTCAACTTCGATTTGCTCATCTCTAGCTTACAGAATAGTCAAGCCCAAGCCTATAATGTACATAAGACAATCACAGGTTTTTCAGATACCTCACTTGCACCATTCACACTCCCCTCTCTTTGGTGACAAATCATTTCCAGCAGGCTCAGATTAGAAATACTTAAATTGCTTATCTGCTTATGGATGTCTACAATTTAAAAACTTGAACAGGTTCTCAGGCACTACATGTGGCTTCAGCCACACACTACTCCCACTTCCTGATAGCAGCTCCTCTTGTACCATCCTCCTGGTTTCTCCTGCAACAGCCACATCTAGTCGCAGCAGTTAATATTACCGTATTAGCATTTATTACAAGCAATAACAACATAAAATGCCAAACACATTTAGATAGGGGCGGGTGGTAAGGTTTAGGCCACTTTCAAGTTTGGCGCCCACACCTTCTGTTCCATTCCAGATCCAAATCATTAAAACTTGTCCTGAAAAACATTTACAGGGGTGCATGCATATGTACACGTATGAGTGTGTATACGGCTTCCTTTTCTGTACATTTATTTAATACATTAACCTCACAGTATTGGTGATGGTTAGAACGTTATCAAGAGGGCACTGTGGCTGGCCAGTTAAGACCTGTCCTAGGTTGCTAATATAGCTTATATGTTTATACAGCTAGACCTGCCAATAACCATAATACAGTTCCTATGTTTGTGTGTTAAAGACAAAAGCAGAGTTATTTACAGTGACTTCATGTTTGGATGTCATATAACTGTTATATATTGTGTTCACAGAACCAGAAAAGAAAATATGCCTTTAAGATTCATTATATGAATGTCAGGTAAGCTCAATGACACAGAAGACACAACAGAAAGCATCGAGTTAAACTTTTGTTGCTGGGCAGGAGTCTTGACCAATCACAGCCAGCTTCACACACAGCAGGAGTTTTGACCAATCACAGCCGGCCTCACACACAGCCTGTGTGGGAAATTCCCCGAGCAGGAGCTGCTGGAATCATTACACCAGAGGAGAGGAGCTGAACAGACATTCACTCCACTAAGAGCTGTGTTTTATGGAAGCACAGAGGCCAAAATAGGTGTTTACAACAGTTATAAAATGTTCCTATTGTTAGAATTGTGATTAGAACTGTATACTGAAACAGTTATATGTGTGTTTACTTACAGTTCCACCAAATTGCGACCAATTGCAAATTCCATACAAATTCCATATTGCAATCCAAATTGCATACAACCATACTGTCACGGATGGTGTACAGGGAAACAAGACAATACAATATAATCTATGACTCACTGGATCCACAACTAAGGAACAAAAGGGAGACCCCTGCATGAGACCTGCCACTCTCCCTTACTGCTCAGCCTATGCGAACACCCCAAAGGTGGATGGGCGCATATCCACGTACCTCGACTATCTTACACCTGAAGACCCTACAATAGTGAGGGGACATGACCACCGGCTCCCTACACAGACACGGAGGGAGTCAGGGTCACCTGGATCCAGAAAACAGAAAATCATAAATACATAAACAGCACTTATCTTGCAGAGGACTGGGAACAGGGAACTGGGAACTAGGAACAGCATGCACACACATTCCAGGAAGTTGTATAAGCCGCAACCTAATGCATTATGGGGAGGAACTTAAAGGGAAGCAATCAGTCCAACTGCATGACAGCTGAGATAGGCTAACGGGATGAGGAACTGAAAACCAAAACAAAGAAACTCAAGGAGGAGGTTCTGGACGGCTCCTGTCAGAGCTTCTCAGCTGTCTGGTTGTGACAGTACCCCTCCCTCTACGAGTGGACTCCGGACACTCAGAGCCCACCTTCTCAGGATGGGACCTATGGAAAGCCCTGATGAGACGAGTGGCCTTAATGTCCGTCACTGGGACCCACATCCTCTCCTCAGGACCATACCCTCCCAATGAACGAGGTACTGGAGGGAACCGCGGACAAGACGAGAATCCACAATCCTAGAGACCTGAAATTCAAGATTTCCATCAACCATAATCGGAGGAGGAGGCAAAGGCGAGGGTACAATAGGTTGAACATAGGGTTTCAATAAGGACTTATGAAAAACATTATGGATCTTCCAAGTCTGAGGAAGATCAAGACGGTAGGCAACAGGATTGATGACAGACAGGATCTTGTAAGGCCCAATAAACCTAGGACCCAACTTCCAGGAAGGAACCTTCAATTTGATATTCTTGGTAGACAACCACACCAGATCACCAACATTCAGGTCCGGACCAGGCACACGTCTCTTATCCGCCACACGCTTATATCTCTCACTCATGCTCTTTAGCTCTTTAGATTATCCTGAATCTTTTGCCAAATAGATGACAAAGACGAGGAGAATCTGTCCTCATCAGGTAAACCAGAAGACCCCTCTCCCGAGAAAGTCCCAAACAGCGGATGAAACCCATATGCACCAAAAAATGGTGACTTATCAGAGGACTCCTGACGACGGTTATTTAAAGCAAACTCAGCAAGGGACAAAAACGAACACCAATCCTCCAGATTCTGATTGACGCGCTCCGTCTGGCCATTCGACTGCGGGTGGAAAGCAGAAGAGAATGACAACCGAACCCCCAAGCGAGAACAGAAAGCCTTCCAGAATCTGGAAACTAACTGCGTGCCCCTATCAGAGACTATGTCTGAAGGGATACCATGCAATTTGACAATGTGGTCAATAAATGCCTGCGCCAGCGTCTTAGCATTGGGCAAACCAGGAAAAGGGATGAAATGCACCATTTTGCTAAAACGGTCCACCACCACCAGAATCACAGTCTTCCCCGAGGAACGAGGCAGGTCCGTTATGAAGTCCATGGACAGATGTGTCCAAGGACGGGAAGGAATGGGTAAGGGAAGGAGAGGACCTGATGGCCGTGAATGAGGGACTTTGGCACGAGCGCAAGTCTCGCAGGCTGCCACAAAACCCTCAACCGACTTACGAAGCGCAGGCCACCAGAATCTCCGAGCGATGAGATCCAGTGTGGCTCTTGCCCCCGGGTGTCCAGCAAGGACCGTATCGTGGTGTTCCTTAAAAATCTTGTGTCTTAAAGTGAGAGGCACAAACAACCACCCAGGAGAACAAAGATCAGGAGCCTCCGACTGGGCTGTCTGCACCTCTGCCTCCAATTCAGGAAAAAGAGCAGAGACCACCACACCTTCAGCCAAAATGGGACCCGGGTCTTCAAAATTCCCACCTCCCGGAAAACAACGTGACAGGGCATCTGCCTTCACATTCTTAACCCCAGGGCGGAACGTGACAACAAAATTAAACCTTGAAAAAAACAAAGACCATCTGGCCTGTCTCGGGTTTAGACGCTTGGCTGACTCCAAGTAGGCCAGATTCTTATGGTCAGTAAACACGGTAATAGGGTGTCTGGCTCCCTCTAGCCAATGGCGCCATTCCTCAAAAGCTAACTTGATGGCCAACAACTCCCTATCTCCCACATCGTAATTTCTCTCTGCGGAGGAGAGTTTCTTCGAGAAAAAGGCACACGGTCGCCATTTGGCAGGAGAGGAACCCTGAGACAAGACCGCACCCACACCCACCTCAGAAGCATCAACCTCAACTATGAAGGGTAAAGAAATATCAGGTTGTACCAGGATGGGAGCGGAAGCAAAACTCTCCTTGATATTAGAAAAGGCCTTACGCGCCTCTACCGACCAGGAAGAAAAATCTACCCCCTTTCTGGTCATATCAGTGAGTGGTTTAACAACAGAGGAATAATTAAAAATAAATTTCCTGTAATAATTGGTAAAGCCCAAAAAACGCATCAGCGCCTTCTGATTCTCAGGAAGCTCCCACTCAAGCACAGCGCGGACCTTCTCGGGGTCCATGCGAAAACCAGAAGCGGAGAGAAGAAACCCCAGAAATTGAATTTCTGGAACCGCAAACACACATTTTTCCAGTTTCGCGTATAATTTATTCTCCCGCAGGATGAGCAAGACCTGACGTAAGTGTTCCTTATGAGTCTTGAAATCAGGAGAAAAAATCAAAATGTCATCCAAATACACTAATACAAATTTTCCCATTAAATGATAAAAAATGCTGTTCACGAAATGCTGAAAAACGGCTGGGGCATTCATCAAACCAAAAGGCATAACCAAATTCTCAAAATGGCCCTCAGGGGTATTGAAAGCCGTCTTCCATTCGTCTCCTTCTCTGACCCTGACCAGATTGTATGCCCCTCTTAGGTCTAATTTGGAAAAGACTTTAGCCCCAACAACCTGGTTAAACAAGTCCGGGATCAGAGGAAGCGGATAAGGGTCACGAATAGTGATACTGTTCAGCTCCCTGAAATCCAGACAAGGTCTTAAAGAACCATCTTTTTTCTTAACAAAGAAAAAACCAGCGGCAACAGGTGACTTTGAGGGTCGTATGTGTCCTTTTCTCAGACTCTCAGAGATATAAGCACGCATAGCGACCCTCTCAGGTTGGGAAAGATTGTATAAACGAGATTTAGGCAGCTTGGCGCCTGGGATGAGATTAATAGGGCAATCGTACTCCCTGTGCGGAGGCAAATCCTGAACTCCACTCTCAGAGAAGACATCCGAAAATTCAGAGAGGAAAGGTGGTACAGTCTTAGTAGAAACCTCAGAAACAGATGTCATGAGGCAATTCTCTCTGCAAAAGTCACTCCAACCATTTATTTGCCTCGCTTGCCAATCAATGGTGGGGTTATGTTTAGTGAGCCAGGGTAGCCCCAACACTAGAGGAGTAGGCAAACCGCTAAGGACGAAACATGACACATCCTCAACATGAGCATCACTCACAATTAAATGGATATTGTGAACTATGCCCTTTAATGATTTCTGAGAAAGTGGAGCGGAATCAATAGCAAAAACAGGAATATCCTTTCCCAAAGTGCATACCTGGAAACCATGAGTTATTGCAAATTGATTATCAATGAGATTGACAGCTGCTCCACTATCCACAAAAATCTCACAAAAAATGCTCTTGCTCTGTAGCGCCACCCTAGCAAGCAGGACAAAACGGGAACTACAAGCAAATGGAAAACCTTCAATTTCCGCCTCAACCCTGCCAATAGTAACAGACGGAACATTTTTAAAAGATTTTTTCCTTTTTGTTTCTTTATTACTCTCAGAAAACTGCCTGAATCTCCTAGAGGGACAAACATTTGCCAAATGATTTATACCTCCACAACAAAAACAAACCCTCCCATGCGGGCTGAATCTTATATTGTCTGAGGCAATCAACCCCAGCTGCATGGGCTCCTGCTCAGAAGGGGCTGACAGCGACTGACACCCCTGCGCACAGAATGAGACCGCTGCACTGTCCCGGGACTGAGTATGACAGGCAGGAGAGATCTCTCCTCTCTCTCTAAGACGCCTGTCAATACGAACGGCCTGAGACATAGCAGAATCCAAGGAGATAGGCCTCTCATGAAAGGCAAATGCATCTTTCAATCCCTCTGAAAGACCATGGCAAAATTGACTTCGGAGTGCAGCATCATTCCAACCAGTATCAGCTGCCCATCTCCAAAATTCTGAGCAGTATATCTCTACGGATTGTTTACCCTGGCATAACAGACGTAGTCTAGACTCAGCCAGAGCAATACGATCCGGATTATCATATATCTGACCCAGGGCTAAAAAGAATTCATCCACTGAGCGGAGGGGCCGTGCCCCCTCCGGTAGCGAAAAGGCCCAGGACTGAGCGTTACCCCTGAGAAGCGATACAATGATCCCCACCCTCCGTTCCTCATCACCAGAGGAATGTGGAAGAACGGCGAAAATGGAGTTTGCAAGCCTCTCTAAAACGCACAAAATTCTCACTACCCCCAGAGAACGTATCCGGGAGCGAGATCTTAGGCTCAGCACAAACTCCATGAACGCAAGCTGAACCGGTCACTTGAAACTGAGAAAAAATCCTACGGAGATCAGCCACCTCCAAAGCAAGACCCTGGAGGCGTTCAGCCAAAAGTGAAACCGGATCCATGCTTGAGACGGTTTTGGCGGCTTATAATGTCACGGATGGTGTACAGGGAAACAAGACAATACAATATAATCTATGACTCACTGGATCCACAACTAAGGAACAAAAGGGAGACCCCTGCATGAGACCTGCCACTCTCCCTTACTGCTCAGCCTATGCGAACACCCCAAAGGTGGATGGGCGCATATCCACGTACCTCGACTATCTTACACCTGAAGATCCTACAATAGTGAGGGGACACGACCACCGGCTCCCTACACCGACACGGAGGGAGTCAGGGTCACCTGGATCCAGAAAACAGAAAATCATAAATACATAAACATCACTTATCTTGCAGAGGACTGGGAACTGGGAACTAGGAACAGCATGCACACACATTCCAGGAAGTTGTATAAGCCGCAACCTAATGCATTATGGGGAGGAACTTAAAGGGAAGCAATCAGTCCAACTGCATGACAGCTGAGATAGGCTAACGAGATGAGGAACTGAAAACCAAAACAAAGAAACTCAAGGAGGAGGTTCTGGACGGCTCCTATCAGAGCTTCTCAGCTGTCTGGTTGTGACACATACCAGATCATACTCAACGAATCTGCAAATAGTTACTGCTAACTGCATACTGAAAACCAATTTGAGCAAGTAGAACTATTAGTTAGACCTCAGATATACCTCTCAGAGAGATGATAAAGTGCTTAAATAACTTAAAGTAAGAGTACAGATACTGAAGAGAGAAATATATCCACCATTTTATGTTGAATGACAAGATTCATTCGATCCGCCTACCTCAGGTGACTAACCTTCCTTGTGCCCAGCTGTGCCCAGCCACGCCCGCCTGTGAAGGAGCCCAGCACCGCCTATGTCTCCTCCTTTCATCTACGATAGATAGCCGTAATCTCGCGATGTGCGAGCTCGCGCATGCGCAGTTCTGATGCCAGCACAGGGAAGGAACACTATACCGGCACTGTGCAGGCGCGAGCTCGCGCATCGTGAGATTACGGCTATCTATCGTAGATGAAAGGAGGAGACATAGGCGGTGCTGGGCTCCTTCACAGGCGGGCGTGGCTGGGCATGGCTGGGCACAAGGAAGGTTAGTCACCTGAGGTAGGCGGATCGAATGAAAGGGAGGGCGGCGATTTCAGCTCAGAAGGCGGCGCTGGGCACCTAAACGAGATGGCTGCAGCCGGGCACCTTTCGCCATGAGACATCCCCTTGGACACATTTTGAAGGGATTGACAGGTGATATAAACCGCTTTTTTATGAATAAAGAGCCACAGGGGCATTTGATAAACTCACTTTAGGATTCAGTGTTTTACAAGGGACATCTCCATATGTTTAGCTTATAGGGCTCATTTCTGATGACAGAATCCCTTTAAAGACATTCGTAGAAAGCTAAAGCAAGAAACTATAAAAAGGAACTTGAGTGATATGGTAGAAATGGGAGAAGTATCTGAATCAGAGCTTATGGCAGCATATGTGAACCTGCGGTCATCTGCGACACCTTCCCAGGATATTGTAA
This sequence comes from Bufo bufo, assembly GCF_905171765.1. Classification (NCBI taxonomy): domain Eukaryota; kingdom Metazoa; phylum Chordata; class Amphibia; order Anura; family Bufonidae; genus Bufo; species Bufo bufo. The sequence goes on from NC_053389.1 coordinate 10,794,866, forward strand.
GGAACATGGACACATGTACTGCGGTCACTAAAGATTTAGTAATGCTCATGAGAGAACTATCATCTGCAGATAACTATGATGAAGGTAAAGCAAGAAGTAGAATAAACAAACTATTTATGAGAGACTATGCTAAATCCTTAGGTGGAACCACAATGTCAAGTGGGACTTTCTTCGCTAGCAAAAGTGCCACCCACATATCAGAGTCCTCAAATACTTCAGCCAAAAGAAAGGAATTAGCTGAACAATTTGCTGTCAAGACAGCAGAAATTGAAATGGAAGCTGCCATCGAGGCGCAGCGCAAACTGATGGCTGAAAAGGATGCACAACGCCATCAGATAGAAGCACAGCACCAACAGATGAAAAGTCTGGAAAGGCAGAAAGAAGTTAAGATTATAGAAGCCAGACTCAGAGTATACAAGGAGAATATGAATCAGAGTAGTCATAGGTTCAAATCTGTGCTAAGTGAAGAAAAAGACTCCTATTTTCCTTTATAGGCTCAGGAGAATGAAACGAAATCTCCAGCGGCAGCATGTAGTGAAGAAATAAGTCATTATTAGGGTTGAGCGACCCCGAACTGTAAAGTTCGGGTTCGTACCGAACTTTAGGATTTTTGGACCCCGGACCCGAACCCGAACAATTCAGTAAAAGTTCGGGTTTGTTGTTCGGCGATTTCTTAGCACTTTTTGAAAGGCCACTCAACAAGTGTTTAGTGACCTTAGAAGCCATCACAGCCATGCCTACTAATGGCATGGCTGTGATTGGCCAGTGCAGCATTTGACCCAGCCTCTATATAAGCTGGAGTCACGTAGCGCTGCACGTCACTCTGCTGTTACTAGTTTAGGAAGAGGATGCTGCTGCTGTGAGGGAGAGAATAGGACAGAATCTGTGATCAGAACTCCAATTTAACTCAGCGATCTACATACATTTAGTTGTGTGGGTGCAGTGCACAATCTTTTTACCCTGCCTCGAGCCCAGTGAGAGAAAAAAATAAAACTTTTATCGTCTGTTAGTTAGGTGGGCGGCGGCGGCGGCCATTTTATGCAAGCTCAGTGCACCAGCACTGCATCTGAGGTTTTGGGACATTCAAATCCAAGCTTGAAATACTGCACTAATAATCTGGTTTTAAAAAAACACCCTTTTTTGGCAATATCCTACATCTGGTGTCTTTGCAGAATTAGTCAGTGTGCAATTTAAGCTAGAAATACAGCCATAATTTTCTGGGTTTTAAAAAACATCCTTTTTTGGAAAAATACACCATTTTACAGCCCTTGCAAAATCTGGACGTGTGAAATTCAAGCGTTATATACAGCTTTCATATTCTGTTAGTAAAAAAACACACTTTTTTGGCAATATCCAACATCTGGATTAGTCAGTGTGCAATTTAAGCTAGAAATACAGCCATCATTTTCTGGGTTTTTAAAAACACCCTTTTTTGGCAAAATACACAATTTTACAGCCCTTGCAGCATCAGCACGTGTGAAATTCAAGGGTTATATACTGCTGTCATATTCAGTTAATAAACAAACACCCGTTTTGGGCAAAAAAGTTAATTTTGCAGCCTTTGCTGCATATGTCATTGTGAGATACACACTTTAGATACTGTGGTTCTATTCAGATATTTGAAAAACAGCCATTTTGTGCACAAAACTTACATTCCGGCCTAGTCTGGATCAGTATGTGTGAGATACACCCTTTAGATACTGTGGTTCTATTCAATAATTTGAAAATCAGTCATTTTGGGCAAAAAACTTTAATTGCGGCCTAGTCTGAATCAGGACATGTGAGATACACCCATTACATACTGTGGTTCTATTCAGTTATTTGAAAAACAGCCATTTTGGGCAAAAAACTTAAATTCCGGCCTAGTCTGGATCAGGACGTGTGAGATACACCCTTTAGATACTGTGGTTATATTCTTCTATTAATAAATAGATATAAAACACCTTTTTGGGGCAAAATACACAATTTTACAGCCCTTGCTGCATCCGAACATGTGAAATTCAAAGTTTATATACTGCTGTCATATTCAGTTATTAAACAAACACCCATTTTGTGCCAAAAACTAAATTTTGCAGCTTTTGCTGCATATGTCATTGTGAGATACACCCTTTAGATACTGTGGTTCTATTCAGATATTTGCAAAACAGCCATTTTGTGCAAAAAACTTAAATTCTGGCCTAGTCGGGATCAGGACATGTGAGATACACCCTTTACATACTGTGGTTCTATTCAGTTATTTGAAAAACAGCCATTTTGGGCAAAAACCTTTAATTGCGGCCTAGTCTGGATCTGTACCTATGAGATACACACTTTAGATACTGTGGTTATATTCTTCTATTAATAAAAAACCCTTTTTGGGCAAAAAACTTTAATTGCGGCCTAGTCTGGATCTGTACGTGTGAGATACAACCTTTACATACTGTCGTTCTATTCTGCTATTAATTAAACACCCATTTAGGGCAAGATCCTAAATTCGATAAATATGAGGAGAGCGTCAAATAAGGGACGTGGCCCAGGTCGTGGTGCTGCTGGTGGAGCTTCTGTTGCAGGGAGAGGACGTGGTCGATCTATGCCAGCTACACACACAAGTGAAACCCCTTCCTCAGATGCAAGTAGGCGACAGAACCTGCAGCGGTATTTGGTCGGGCCTAATGCGGCTCTACGAATGGTGAGGCCGAACCAGTACAGGCGATAGTAGATTGGGTTGCTGACAGTGCCTCCAGTTCCTTCACATTGTCTCCCACCCAGTCTCCTTTGGAAAGATCAGAGTTGGCACCTGCAGCCGATGTCCATCAGTCTTTCACCTCACCCCCTTGCAAATCAGTCAAGCAGTCTGAGCCCCAAGTCATGCAGCAGTCTCTTCTGCTTTTTGATGACTCTGTTGGCAGGGATTCCCAGGGCCATCGCATATCCCTGCCCCAGAAGTGGAAGAGATTGAGTGCACCGATGCCCAACCACTTATGTTTCAAGATGAGTACATGGGAGGACCACCGCAGCACGTCTCGGATGATGACGAAACACAGGTGCCAACTGCTGGCGCTTTCGAAAGTGTGCAGACTGACAAGGAGGGCAGGGGTGAAGACTGGGTGGAAGATGATGTGGAGGACGATGAGGTCCTCGACCGCACATGGAATCAAGGTCATGTGAGTGACCTATGTAGTTCGGAGGAAGAGGCGGTGGTCGCACAGAGACACCTGCACAGCAGAAGAGGGAGCAGGGTGCAAAAGCGGATCGGCCGTCCCCTAGACAGTACGCCTGCTACTGCCCACTGCAGCAAGGGACCGAGCACACCAAAGCCAGCTCCAAGAAGTTCCCTGGCGTGGCGTTTCTTCAGACAATGTGCTGATGAAAAGACACGAGTGGTTTGCACGCTGTGCAATCAGAGCCTGAAGCGAGGCATAAACGTTCTCAACCTGAGCACAACCTGCATGACCAGGCATTTAAGTGCTAAGCACGAGCTGCAGTGGAGTAGACACCTCAAAAACCAAGAAAGGTCTCTGGCTCCTCCTGCTTCCTCTTCTGCTGTAGTCTCGGCCTCTTCATCCACCTCTGGAGTGACAGTGCCTCCTGCCACCCCGCAAACGGAGTATCTGCCAGCAACACCAACACCTGAGTCACCAAGCATCTCCACAATGTCCCACGGAAGCATTCAGCTCTCCATCTCCCAAACACTGGAAAGGAAGAGGAAGTACCCCCCTACCCACCCGCGATCCCTAGCCCTGAATGCCAGCATTTCTAAATTACTGGCCTTTGAAATTCTGTCATTCCGTCTGGTGGAGACGGATAGTTTTAAAGGCCTTATGGCGGCGGCTGTCCCACAGTACGTCGTGCCCAGCCGCCACTACTTTTCCAGGCGAGCCATCCCTTCTCTGCACAACCAAGTAGGGGACAAAATCAGGTGTGCACTGTGCAACGCCATCTGTGGCAAGGTGCACCTCACTACATATATGTGGACCAGTAAGCACAGTTAGGGACGTTATATATTCATAACAGCACACTGGGTAAATGCAGTGGCGGCTGGGCCTGAGGCGGATAGCAGTTTGGCGCATGTCCTTCCACCACCGATGATTGCAGGGCGCTTCAGTCTGCCTCCTGTTGCTTCCTCCTCCTACTTCGCTTCCTCATCCTCTACCAGCTCCGTCCTCATCCGGTCAGCGTAACACCTTCACCACCAACTTCAGCACAGCCAAGAGTAAACGACAGCAGGCAGTTTTAAAACGTATCTGTTTGGGGGACAAACCCCACACCGCACAGGAGCTGTGGATGGGCCTTGAACAACAGACCGATGAGTGGTTTGTGCCAGTGAGCCTCAAGCCCGGCTGGTGGTGTGCGATAATGGGCGAAATCTCGTAGCAGCTCTGGGACTAGCCGGTTTGACGCACATCCCTTGCCTTGAGCATGTGCTGAATTTGGTGGTGCAGAGATTCCTTAAAAATTACCCCGACATGGCCAGTGCCGATAACGCCGTTCTCAGCGTAACTATCCCACTTCTATGCCTCCTTGAAAAAACGCTGCTGGCGATGATGGAAGAGGATGTGGCACAGGAGGAGGAGGAGGAAGAGGGATCATTTCGTAGGGTTTTCAGCCAGTCATTCACAAGTGGCTCCGAGGGTGGGTTCCTGCACCCACAAACGCCAGGTACACTATTGTCCAGCCAGGGCACAGTACTGGAGGATGACGGGGTGGAGGATGAGGAGGAGGAACCATGTTCACAGCAGGGTGGCACCCAGACCAGCTCATGGCCATCACTGGTGCATGGCTGGCGGGATACAGAGGACACAGACGATACACCTCCCACAGAGGAAAGCTTTTTGTTGCCTCTGGGCAGCCTGGCACACATGACACATGATTCTAACTTGTGCTGATTACTGGGTGGCCACGCTTCTGGATCCCCGTTACAAGGACAACGTACCGTCCTTAATTCCGTCACTGGAGCGTGATCATAAGATGATTCTACAAATAGAAATGAATAAGCGGCACTCACCATTCGAGGCAAATGTTTATTTTACTGGGTACAGAGAGGGGGATGACAAAAACAGTGCAATCACAGAAACACGGCGATGGCCGTTTCGCGTATCACCGCTTCATCTGGCCAATACTGTCAACCCTTTGACGCAAATGCAGTAATCTTTTATGCGCCACTCGCGCTAACTTAGGCGCGTAATGTTGGCGTAGGCTGTCGCATATCATTGCGAATCTATGTGGGGGATTCAGTCAGCACAACCCTATATGCAGGTGCACATCGCTATGGCGAAATACATATACAAAGAAAAAGACACAAATGCAATAGCACTCTGCAACCAGCACTCCGCCCTGCCTCCATGCTGGATGTTGAATGAGGCATTGGTGTACATTTTGGCCAAAGCGTAATAAGCCACTCACCACGTCAAGGTCGCCTCTATAAGTGGTCTCTAATAGAGGCGACCTTGACGTGGTGAGTGGCTTATTACACTTTGGCCAAAATGTACACCAATGCCTCATTCAACATCCAGCATGGAGGCAGGGCGGAGTGCTGGTTGCAGAGTGCTATTGCATTTGTGTCGTTTTCTTTGTATATGTATTTCGCCATAGCGATGTGCACATGCATATTGGGTTGTGCTGACTGAAACCCCCACATTTTTTCTTTGTAGTATATATTGGAGGCGTGGCGATCTCCATGCAGTCATGGACACCTGACCAGTTAGTCTGCCCTGAAGGCTGGTTTTAAAGTCAGAATAAAACTGAGTCTGCTTATATAGCACCTACCAGTAGCCATTTGGCTCCAGGAGAAGTATATAGTGGGCTCAGCATGCATGTTGGTACTTGCATCCCTGGATCCGATGAAAGCTGTAACGGCACCAGACGGGGTTAAAAGCAGAGTGTGCCTGGCGTTCATGCTGTTCCTGCGCTCCCTGGACTTTGTGTGGCTGTCATGGCCCACAAACAGGTAGGAACTAGTGTTAGGGACCACTCATAGAGGCGACTTTGACGTGGTGAGTGGCTTATTACGCTTTGGCCAAAATGTACACCAATGCTTCATCCAGCATGGAGGCAGGGCAGAGTGCTGGTTGCAGAGTGCTATTGCATTTGTGTCTTTTTCATTGTGAATATAGGCTACGTCAGCAGCAGGGGTTGTACATCAATGTTACAAAATAAGATGTCCGTGAAACAATAAAAGCAACAACAAACAACATACATATAATATTGAGACATCACAGAAAGACACTCATATCAAGTTTTTCATTCAGTCCCAGAGGGCCCGTGGCATTAGAACGCAAGATCCATCTACCTTCTTTTCTTAGTAGTTCCTGTTCTCTATTGCCCACTCTGGGTGGATTCTGAAAAAACTCTAAGTCTGCAAATCTGAGGACTGAGCTATCTCCGTTATGTACAGACTGTATATGTTCTATGAGGCGTGGGACACCCCTACCGGTGGTAATTGAATGTATATGTTCACGGATGCGTTCAAAGAGGCAGCGGACCATCTTGCCGATGTAGAATCTACCACATTTGCACAGGATTAGGTACACTACATATTTACTCCTGTATGTAATTAGTGTGTTCACTTTATGATTAATACCTCCGAAGGATATGTGAGACCACTGGGGATTGAACCTACAAAAGGAGCAGCTGCCGCATCTTCTATTGCATTTGGGTGACCAACCATCCAGCCAAGTGCGATTTCTTGTTTCATTAAAATGGCTGCAGATCAATTTGTCACGTAAGGTATGGCACCTCCAAAATGCAATCAAGGGGCGGTAGTCTCTCATATCCTTCAGATTGGTATCACTTGCTACAATATTCCAGTTGTCTCTGACAACCTTTTTGATTATGTCGGCCATTGGACTGTACCTAAATGAGAATACAAAGGGGTGGGGTGTCTCGCCGATTTTTGTTTTTAATAAGGGCTCAGGGCATGGGTGGGTTTTTCATCCTACAACAGTCGCTTTTTCCATGGCTGTATTAAGTAATTTAATGGGATAACCCCTCAATTTTAATTTTTTTTTTTAAATCCATGGCTTGTTTATTATAACTACCCTCTGATTTACTTATACGTCCCAAGCGTCTGAATTGGCCATAGGGTACAGCACTTTTCACAGCTGTCGGGTGATAACTCGAATAATGCAATAGAGAATTGGTAGCCGTGGGCTTTCGGAAGCCCTCGGTCACCAATTCTCCATTGCTCACGGAGATGAGCACGTCTAGAAACTCTAGTTTGTCCCCTCCAAATTTGTAAGTAAAGCGCATGTTCATATCATTCTCCTTATTTAAATGATTCACGAATCATGGAATACCCATCGCGGTGCCAACATTTTGTTTACACCACGTATTCCCAAACATAAGGGCATTATTTTTCAAAATTAATTCTAGACCATTTCTGATGAAACTCTTAAAGACCTTACTTTTGTCTGTATTTTATAGAATTTCCATCACTGCTAGAATGCCTCTGTCCTGGGGGATACGCGTATAGAGACCCTCCACATCTAGGGACACTAAATGAAATTCCTCCTGCCACTGGAAGGAGTCCAGTGCCAGGAGGAGATCAGATGTGTCCCTGAGATGTGAGGGTGCCATTTTTACTAACGGTCTCAATAGCCAATCTATGTACCTGGACAATAGTTCTGTCACTGACCCCACCCCAGAGACAATTGGTCTCCTAGGGGGGTGGGACAGTGACTTGTGAATCTTCGGGAGAAAATACAATGTCGGTCTTGTCGAATACATGGGAAACAATTTTTCGGCTTTGTTTTTAGATAACATGTTCATATCGACATATGTATGGAGAAAGCTCCTTAACAGCTTTTTTATTTTAAAAGTTGGATCACTTAATAAGTCAGAGTGTCATTAAGCTGTCTATGAGCCTCTGCTACATAGTATTCTTTACTGAGTAGTACTATGTTTCCCCCCTTGTCCGCCGGCTTGACAACAATGTCTTCTTGTGACTGTAACCATTTAAGTGCTTGCTCTTCTCCTCGAGAAATATTATGGTTTGCTTGGGGGTAAATCAAGGATTCAACTCCTTCAAGCACCAAAAGCCAAAAGTGTGCTTCAAAAACGCCTACCAGAGAGTCAGTCCAGCAGCTTCTTCAAACGTCTCGATAAGAAACTGATCGTAATACAGTGTGAAGCTAAGTGGAAAAAGCGAGATTAATTTTTGAGAGACAAACTCGATTATGAATCTGGAAGGTATTTTAACTGGAGTAATAAGTCCCAGAGAAAACAACGCAATCCAAGACGGAAGAGAAGCGATCTCTGGACTTCAGACTCAGATTCCAGTTTTTCTGATGACCAAAATTTTCGTGGTCCACTTGAGTCCACAGGACTAACCCATGAGGGGTCCCCTTTAGTATGAGAATTAGAAGAGGGGGAGGGAAGCGCAACAAAAGGAAACAGGTCGAGAAAACAGGGATACAAACGCAAACAAGTATCCTGGCTACGATATCCGAGGAGATTACTTTAGAGGAAACGGAAAATATAGTGTTAAATCTGTGCTACCACCTGACTGTGTGAAGGTCCTTAATCGAGGCCTTAACTACAGTCTGGTGGAGGGCTTCAACCCGATAGATTTTAAAATTGATCTTTTCAAAGCCATTAGGAAATTGAACCTTGGAAGAATCTATAATTCCTCAACCCCGCGTTCTGTCGAATATAAAGAGGGAGAATGACCCGCAGAAATCGGTCCTTTAGGCTTCAGCACACATGCCAACTTTAATCAGACAGAGATTTCCTGTCTGGAATGGTTGGCTGAAGCTAGTCTTGACACCTCTCCAGAGTTGGGAGTTGTTCCGGAATTCACCGGTGGACTCCCCTCCACATTTTGTCCCCCCCTGCCCGCCGGCAACAGCATCGATGTCTTTCACCAAAAGGTGCATGAAGGAGTTAAATCCTTGATTTACCCCTTAGCAAACTATAATATTTCTCGAGGAAAAGAGCAAGGACTTAAATGGTTACAGTCACAAGAAGACATTGTTGTCAAGCCGGCGGACAAGGGGGGAAACATAGTACTACTCAGTAAAGAATACTATGTAGCAGAGGCTCATAGACAGCTTAATGACACTCTGACCTATGAAAAATTATTGAGTGATCCAACTTTTAAAATACAAAAGCTGTTAAGGAGCTTTCTCCATACATATGTCGATATGAACATGTTATCTAAAAACAAAGCCGAAAAATTGTTTCCCAGGTATCCGACAAGACCTACATGGTATTTTCTCCCGAAGATTCACAAGTCACTGACCCATCCCCCTGGGAGACCAATTGTCTCTGGGGTGGGGTCAGTGACAGAACCATTGTCCAGGTACATAGATTGGCTATTGAGACCGTTAGTAAAAATGACACCCTCACATCTCAGGGACACATCTGATCTCCTCCTGGCACTGGACTCCTTCCAGTGGCAGGAGGAATTTCATTTAGTGTCCCTAGATGTGGAGGGTCTCTATACGCGTATCCCCCAGGACAGAGGCATTCTAGCAGTGATGGAAATTCTATAAAATACAGACAAAAGTGAGGTCTTTAAGAGTTTCATCAGAAATGGTCTAGAATTCATTTTGAAAAATAATGCCCTCGTGTTCGGGAATACGTGGTGTAAACAAAATGTTGGCACCGCGATGGGTACGTCGGTCGCATTTACATTCGCCAACCTGTACCTGTCACGGTTCAAGGATAGATATGTGTACTCCGTGTCCAACCCCTATATCAAATACATACTGTCACGGCGGACGTGCACAGTTAACAGATAACACACCAACCAGGCTCTGGACGGGAGACAGGGAAAGGGTCACCTCCTAATTCATCCCTGACCTCTTTCCCTACAATGCTCAGCACACAGACAAATCTTGATGGTAGATTTGCTGTGTCCACCAGCCTATACTAACAGAACCCTGAACTCCCTGAGATGGTGAAGTGGGGAGAAAGGAGCTGCCAGCTCGCACAGAACCTGGACGGGTAAGATGACATAAACAACCAAACAAGAAAAGACACTTATCTGCTGAGAGCAGGAACAAACAGCCAACCTTCCTTCCTAGTTTCCAAGACCACAATGATGAGTATAATCCGCTCAGAGCACTTTAGCTGGAGACTATTTAAACTAATGACTCCACCCAGTGCACCTGATGCGAGGCGGATCCAGCACAGCATCAAAACAAATACTAGACTCGTGCTGCAATCCTGGCTGACCTCCGCACATCGTCAGAGTGGGGCATGACAGTACCCCCCCTTCTACGGGTGACCTCCGGACACCCTGGACCAACCTTATATGGATGGGACCTATGAAAGGCCCTCACCAGACGGCTGGCGTTGACATCTGACGCCGGAACCCACATCCTCTCCTCAGGACCGTACCCCCTTCAGTGAACCAGGTACTGGAGGGAACCCCGCAGAACTCTTGAGTCGAGAATCCTGGAGATATCGAACTCCAAGTTTCCCTCGACCAGAACAGGAGGAGGAGGCAATGGCGATGGTACCACCGGTTTAACATATTTTTTTAGTAAAGACTTGTGGAAGACATCGTGGATCCTCCAAGTCTGCGGCAGATCAAGTCGAAATGTCACAGGATTGATCACAGCAGAAATCTTATATGGACCAACAAATCTTGGACCCAGTTTCCAAGATGGCATTCTCAACTTGATATTCCTAGTGGACAACCACACAAAATCACCCACACACAGGTCCGGACCAGTCACACGTCTCCTGTTAGCCATTCGTTTATACCTCTCACCCATCCTCTCCAAATTCCCTTGAATCCCCCGCCAGATAGAGGATAAGGCAGAAGAGAATCTCTTCTCCTCTGGCATCCCGGAGGAACCAGACCCAGAAAAGGTACCAAACTGAGGATGGAAACCGTATGCGCCAAAAAATGGCAACTTACCCGTGGACTCCTGCCTACGGTTATTCAATGCAAATTCTGCTAAGGGCAAGAATGAGGACCAGTCCTGCTGATTCTCAGCCACAAAGCACCTCAAGTAGGTCTCCAGGTTTTGATTGGTACGCTCCGTCTGACCATTCGACTGTGGATGAAAAGCCGACGAGAAAGAAAGTTGAATGCCAAGTCGAGAGCAGAACGCCCTTCAAAACCTGGAGACAAACTGCGTGCCCCTATCAGAGACAATATCCGAAGGAATACTGTGCAATTTAACAATATTATCCACAAAAATCTGTTCAAGAGTCTTAGCGTTAGGCAGACTTGTTAGTGGTATAAAGTGAGCCATTTTACTGAAACGATCGACTACCACCAAAATCACTGTTCTCCCGGAGGAACTCGGTAGGTCCGTAATAAAGTCCATGGACAAATGTGTCCAAGGACGAGATGGAATAGACAATGGAAGAAGTGAACCAGGCGGTCGAGTATGAGCAACCTTAGACCGAGCGCAGGTTTCACAAGCTGCCACGTAATTCTCAATACACTAACGCAAACCTGTCCACCAGAACCTCCGGAACACCAGATCACAGGTGGACTTACCACCAGGATGTCCAGCGAGAACAGTATCGTGATGTTCCTTGAACACCTTGTATCGTAGGCCCTCAGGAACAAACAACCTCCCTGGGGGACACGAACCAGGAGCCCCCTCCTGAGCTCCCAACACCTCCATCTCCAATTCAGGGTACAGAGCGGAGACCACCACTCCATCCGCCAAAATCGGCGCTGGATCTTCCGAATCACCTCCCCCAGGGAAGCTGCGAGACAAGGCATCTGCCTTGACGGTCTTGACCCCTGGGCGAAAGGTAACCACGAAATTGAACCTGGTAAAAAACAATGACCATCTGGCCTGTCTAGGGTTCAGACGCTTGGCAGATTGCAGGTAAGCCAAATTTTTATGGTCTGTATACACAATAACGGGGTGAGAAGCCCCCTCTAACCAGTGACGCCATTCTTCAAAGGCCAACTTGATCGCCAACAACTCCCTATCTCCAACATCATAATTCCTCTCAGCGACCGAGAGCTTCCTGGAGAAGAAGGCACACGGGACCCACTTGCCAGGAGAAGGACCCTGCGAAAGCACCGCCCCAACCCCCACCTCTGATGCATCGACCTCGACCACGAATGGCTGAGATACATCCGGCTGCACCAGAATGGGAGCAGACGCAAAACGCTCCTTAATAGCCGAAAAGGCCTGCAATGCCTCATCCGACCAGACAGAGACATCAGCGCCCTTCTTGGTCATATCAGTAAGAGGTTTGACTAGCGTGGAATAATTCAAAATACATTTTCTATAATAATTCGTAAACCCCAAAAATCACATCAAAGCTTTCTGATTCTCCGGTGGGTCCCACTCCAGAACCGCCCGGACCTTTTCGGGGTCCATACGAAAACCAGAATCAGAAAGCATGTATCCCAAGAATGGAAGCTCTTGCACCGCAAACAAACATTTCTCCAATTTGGCGTATAACTTATTCTCCCGCAGGATCGTCAAAACCTGTCTCACATGATCCTGATGGGTCTTCAGATCAGGAGAATAAATTAAAATGTCATCAAGGTAGACTACTACGAACCTCCCCACCAAATGATGAAAAATATCATTGACGAATCGCTGAAATACCGCTGGCGCATTCGTCAACCCAAAAGGCATTACCAGGTTCTCAAAATGACCCTCGTGCGTATTGAAGGCCGTTTTCCACTCATCCCCCTCTTTGATCCTGATCAGATTGTATGCTCCTCTCAAATCCAACTTGGAGAACACCTTGGCTCCAACAATCTGATCAAAAAGATCAGAGATCAAAGGCAGGGGATATGGATCCCGGACTGTAATACAATTCAGCTCCCGGAAATCCAAACACGGTCTCAGTGATCCATCTTTCTTCTTCACGAAGAACAAACCTACAGCCAATGGAGACTTAGATGGTCTAATATGACCCTTTGCCAAACTCTCAGCGACATACTTTCGCATGACCTCTCTCTCGAGTTGAGAGAGGTTGTAGAGCCGAGACTTAGGCAACTTAGCCCCCGGAATGAGATTCACAGGACAATCATAGTCACGATGAGGGGGCAATTCCTGAGCCCCACCCTCCGCAAACACGTCCGAAAAATCTGAGAGATACTGAGGCAAGGCCGTAATGAACACACCAGAGATAGATGTGACAAGACAATTATCTGAACAAAACTTGCTCCAACCAATGATTTGTCTCGCCTGCCAGTCTATAGTTTGGTTATGTTTAGACAACCATGGCAACCCCAAAACTATTGGAGCTGACAAATCCTTCATGACGAAACAGGAAATAATCTCAGCATGTGAATCACCCACCCTTAAATGAATATCATGAACAACGTGAGTAAGGCTCCCTTGAGAAAGAGGGGAAGAATCAATGGCAAAAACACGAATCTCGTTCTCTAACGTGCAAATACTTAGTCCCAAACCCTCAAGAAACAGAAAGTCAATTAAATTTACCCCAGCACCACAATCAAGAAAAACATCAACAAACACATTTCGAGACTCTAGCGCCACCATAGCTGAAAGGAGAAAACGGGAACTGCAGGTAACTTGCATACCAGTCTGCTCTACCACACCATTCATACTACCAAGTGTGAGGGAGGTTTTTTTTTCTTTTTCTTTTTTCTTTATCACTCTCCCCTGTGGTTCAACATATGGACAAGAAAAAACAAAATGACCCCTCTTTCCACAAAAGAAACATAAATTGTGCGCTTTACGAAAGTCTCTACTATCCGAATGGAAAGATATCTGACCTAACTGCATGGGTTCCTCTCCTACCCCAGAATAACAAGCAATATCTCCCTGGGCAGCTGGTGGAACAAAACCACACGCGGGAGGAATCCCCTGCACAGAGGGACCCATACACCTCTCTCTGATACGTCTATCCAAACGTATCGCCAAAGACATTGCATTTTCCAAAGTATCAGGGTATTCATGAAAAGCTAGAGCATCCTTCAACCTTTCAGATAACCCCTGACAAAACTGGCTACGTAACGCGGGGTCGTTCCACCCCGACTCAGTAGCCCACCTCCTAAACTCTGTGCAGTAAACCTCGGCAGTATGTTTACCCTGTAGTAAGTTACGTAATTTTGACTCTGCCATTGAAACTCGATCTGGGTCATCGTAAATCAATCCCAGGGCTTTAAAAAATTCCTCCACCGACCGGAGAGCCAGAGAACCGGGCGGCAGGGAAAAAGCCCAGGATTGCGCGTCCCCTTTCAGCAAAGACATGACGATACCCACCCTCTGATCCTCATTACCTGATGAAAATGGGCACAAATGAAAGTACAACTTACATGATTCCTTGAAACGGAAAAAATCATCAGTTCCCCCTGCAAATTTCTCCGGAAGAGCGACTTTAGGCTCCCCAACAATTTGACTTGTACCTGAAGCCAACACCCTCTGACACTGTGTGACCGTACTACGTAGATCCGCAACCTCCAGGGACAAACCCTGCATGCGGTCAACCAGTGCATCAATTGACGCCATCACATAAACGCTGAGCAATGGCAGTCACAGTATGGCGGATTATAATGTCACGGCAGATGTGCACAGTTAACAGATAACACACCAACCAGGCTCTGGACGGGAGACAGGGAAAGGGTCACCTCCTAATTCATCCCTGACCTCTTTCCCTACAATGCTCAGCACACAGACAAATCTTGATGGTAGATTTGCTGTGTCCACCAGCCTAAACTAACAGAACCCTGAACTCCCTGAGATGGTGAAGTGGGGAGAAAGGAGCTGCCAGCTCGCACAGAACCTGAACGGGTAAGATGACATAAACAACCAAACAAGAAAAGACACTTATCTGCTGAGAGCAGGAACAAACAGCCAACCTTCCTTCCTAGTTTCCAAGACCACAATGATGAGTATAATCCGCTCAGAGCACTTTAGCTGGAGACTATTTAAACTAATGACTCCACCCAGTGCACCTGATGCGAGGCGGATCCAGCACAGCATCAAAACAAATACTAGACTCGTGCTGCAATCCTGGCTGACCTCCGCACATCGTCAGAGTGGGGCATGACACATACAGACATATCTGCGTTTTATAGACGATGTGATTATCGTATGGCGGGGCACTGAACACACATTTAAGCAATTTGTGAATCATTTAAATAAGGAGAATGATATGAACATGCGCTTTACTTACAAATTTGGAGGGGACAAACTAGAGTTTCTAGACGTGCTCATCTCCGTGATCAATGGAGAATTGGTGACCGAGGGCTTCCGAAAGCCCCTCGGCTACCAATTCTCTATTGCATTATTCGAGTTATCACCCGACAGCTGTGAAAAGTGCTGTACCCTATGGCCAATTCAGACGCTTGGGACGTATAAATAAATCAGACGATAGTTATAATAAACAAAAAAAAATGTTTAAGATTGAGGGGTTATCCCCTTAAATTACTTAATGCAGCCATGGAAAAAGCGACTGTTGTAGGACGAAAAACCCACCCATGCCCTAAGCCCTTATTAAAAACAAAAATTGGCGAGACACCCCGCCCCTTTGTATTCTCATTTAGGTACAGTCCGATGGCCGACATAATCAAAAAGCTCATCAGAGACAACTGGAATATTGTAGCAAGTGATACCAATCTGAAGGATATAAGAGACTCCAGCCCCTTGATTGCTGTTTCTGTGATTGCACTGTTTTTGTCACCCCCCTCTCTGTACCCAGTAAAAGAAACATTCTCATCGAATGGTGAGTGCCGCTTATTTATTTCTATTTGTATAATTATTTTGGTACCTGACAAGCCGTGCACCACCAGACCGCGAGACACCGTGAAAGTCTGCCGCAGTGCTACCCAATCCTGAATCTTATTTCACCATTCGTGATCGTGAGATGCGCGAGTACAAGCGTGCGCTGATAGACGCGCTGCTGGTGGCATTCCCACCTGACAGCGGGGGCACAGTGGAAGCACAAGGCGAAGGCAGAGGACGACGAAGAGGTTGTCAACGCAGCTGGGGCACTGCCAGCACCTCAGAAGGCAGGGTTAGCATGGCCGAAATGTGGAAAAGCTTTGTCAGCACGCCACAACAACCAGCACCACCAGCTGATATGGAACGTCTTAGCCGGAGGCAGCATTTTACCAACATGGTGGAGCAGTATGTGTGCACACGCCTACACGTACTGGGTCTCCAAATTCGTGCACATGGCCTGAGCTTGCCCTTCACGCCTTGGAGGTGCTGGCCTGCCCTGCAGCCAGTGTATTGTCTGAATGTGTATTTAGCACGGCAGGAGGCGTCATTACAGACAGACACAGCCGCCTGTCTACAGCCAATGTGGACAAGCTCACGTTCATTAAAATGAACCTGGCATGGATCCCACAGGACTTGTCCGTACCTTGTGCAGAATAGACATGTATACCAGCACTAAGCAGCCATTGTTATACTGCAGCACAATTGCTCATTCTTGTACACTGCTCAAAAAAATAAAGGGAACACAAAAATAACACATCCTAGATCTGAGTTAATTAAATATTCTTCTGAAATACTTTGTTCTTTACATAGTTTAATGTGCTGACAACAAAATCACACAAAGATTAAAAAATGGAAATCAAATTTTTCACCCCATTGAGGTCTGGATTTGGAGTCACACTCAAAATTAAAGTGGAAAAACACACTACAGGCTGATCCAACTTTGATGTAATATCCTTAAAACAAGTCAAAATGAGGCTCAGTAGTGTGTGTGGCCTCCACGTGCCTGTATGACCTCCCTACAACGCCTGTGCATGCTCCTGATGAGGTGGCGGACGGTCTCCTGAGGGATCTAATGTGAACAGGTGCAAAGCGCTCACCTGGTCACAGCCTCTCAGGGACACCAACTGAGGGGTGGTAGGAATTTATAAACCCTTTGCAGACTTCTGCTAATTAAAAGCACCTGAGCCGAATGGGGAGGAGTGCTGATCCAGAGGGAGGGGGGGGATATGGGGGGGGGAGAAATAAGACTATACAATATGTTCCATTAGAGAAGAAATCTAAATCGCACATCCTCAATACTATGCTTTTGATATGAACAACTGTTTAACATTACAGCGCTATTGTCAATCTCAGTTGGTGTCCCTGAGAGGCTGTGAACAGGTGAGCTCTTTGCACCTGTTCACATTATGCGGTGCTGGACAGTGGCCGTCGCTGCTTTTGTGCTGTGCTGGTGGAGTGATGGGGCCCAGGGCCTAGGTGGCTTTGCCGCACAGTGAGGGCACTGTGTGGCTGCTGGGTCCCATTGCCTGCTGGAGCGTTGTGGGGGCGCGATAGTCGCCGCACTGCGCCGCGCAAAAGTTAGAGTAGGTCCCCACTTAAAAGAGGCAACCTTGTCGTGGTAAGTGGGCCTATGCTCTTTGATCAAACTGTATACCAATGCCTCCTGTGAATTTCTTCCTTTCCTGAGAATGCTACAGTAAATTTCTGATGATCTGATTTCCATCACATTCCACCATAGTTTGCTAAAATATTGCTACATATCCGGCTCATACCCCATGTATCCTCTTTATATGTATACCCTTGTATGACATAGTTTTTTTTATAGTTATTATACTTTTATTTTCTCTATGGATACATATGGTTATATTTTTGTTTTTTCTTTCATTTAATTTTCATGAGAAGAGTTAACTGAAGGTGCGGCACCTTTTCCTGGGGGCGGTTACAGGCCTGTGGAGACGATCAGTGAGGACAGGTGCACCCTCCCCTTTAAAAGGTCTCACTTTTAATGTCTTTCTGTGTCATGAAGAAGGCCTGGAAATGTCTCTGATAGCCCGAAACATGTAGACAAGACAAGACTGCTAAATTTTTTATTTCATGGATGAGTTTTTAACCGCAAGCTGAATAAACGCATATTCCTTTAAAGTGGAGCTGGATTCTTCTCAACTTCTTTCTGCATTTGCTGCCCGCACCTGACACGGGCCATCCGTGCTCACAACCAAAGGTAGGGCAGGTGAGAGCTGCTACACTTCTCTTTTCCTAATGCCTCCTAATAGTGCATAGCAAATTATTTATAATAGTGCTGTATAGCCATGTTTTATCATGCTGAAATTTGGAACAGTTGTTAAATCAAAAGCATAGTAATAAGGATGCGCGATTTAGATTCTCTCTCACATATTGTATAAACTAGTACATGGATTGCAGGATAAAACTTACCAGGAAAGATTACAGGACCTTAATATGTATAGCTTGGAAGAAAGAAGAGACAGAGGGGAGATGAGAGAAACTGCTAAATACATAAAGGGAATCAACAATGTAAAAGAGGAGAGAAGATTTAAAAGAAGAAAAACTGCTACAAGAGGACATAGTTTTAAATTAGAGGGGCAAAGGGTTAAAAGTAATATCAGGAAGTATTACTTTACTGAGAGAGTAGTGGATGCATGGAATAGCCTTCCTGCAGAAGTGGTAGCTACAAATACAGTGAAGGAGTTTAAGCATGCATGGGATAGGCATAAGGCCATCCTTCATATAAGATAGGGCCGGGGGCTATCCATAGTATTCAGTATATTGGGCAGACTAGATGGGCCAAATGGTTCTTATCTGCCGACACAGTCTATGTTTCTAAGGGATAGACTCTCGTAGTAGGATTTTTTCCGCACTTCCCAAATGTAGTGACATATAAATCTTCACAATCGCTTTTACCCTCCTGGTAGATGGTAAAACCTTCAAAAAGGGATATACGCAATAGTAAAGTCCCGCCACAAGAGGTTAAAAATGTACAATTTATTATACTCACAAACAAGTATGTTTAAAATGCCTTAAAACATAGCCTTATGTTCAGACCCGACCCGGGTTTCGCTTGACGCTTCGTCTGGGGCGAACAGACTACTGAGTCCTGGGCTGTCTAATAAATCAATGGGACTCCGCCCTCTCTCTCTCTTAACAGGTTAACAGCATTAAAAAATCACTTAAAAGATATTCACATATTTGTTACAAACAGATATTATCCGACTCGAATCAGGCGTATCATATCTACACAATGTCGCATTAAAATCGCATACTAACAGTGCACTATTAAAACCAATACAATTCATATCGAAAGCCTTTCTTTATAAGCGGACCAGTTTTCATTCACAACCCTTCAACCATCACGTGCCCACTATGGTTATTCCACTTTCCTTCACAAAATACGGGACCCGGTCACATGGTCCCTACCCACCAATAGGACGTCTTTTCGACATAGCTGACTGCGGAGAAAAAGAGAAGATGGAAAATTCTACCCCGTATATATCGCAACCAACTGTAAGTGCTATACCAGGCATGGCTTTAGATCAAATTCGACGTTTAAGCCGCCTGGCTGCAAAGTCTCCAACTTATAAATCCACTCAACCTCGCGTTTGTTGATTCTAGCAATCTGGTCACCAGCCCGCCAATATGGTTTAACCAGTTCTATGCGCATGAACTTCAAACCCTTGGGATTTTTTTGGTGCGTCTTTTTGAAATGCAGTGAAACACTGTGGGTTTCAAGACTCTTTTTTATATTCCGTATGTGTTCCTGAATTCTTATTTTTAATTTGCGGGTGGTGCGCCCGACATACTGCAACCCGCAAGGGCATTCTAGCAAATATATAACAACCTTCTTTTTTTTCCCAGGTGATTTCGCCATTAATTCTGTGGCGATTGCCTTTCACTGTGGATTCAAATGCCTGTGTGCACCGCTCCCTATCAGTCATGGCTCTGTTTTTACATGGCAGGTGTTAAGGGGATATCAATTATTGATATTTATGTGCATCTCAATAATTAATATTCATAAATAGGCGTGAGTCGTCTAGTGATGACTCCGCCTATTTATGCCTAAATAAACAACAAACACTACTGATTACCTCTGATTGCATATACACTCCACTGAACTACACTACGTGCGACTTACTACCATACTACGGCGGCGACTACTAAAAACACCATACACTGTATTATGAACAATAAAGAATATTTATTACACAATACAATTATACAAGTCTAACAATACACTATATCTATATATATTTATAGATCAATGGATATAAATATCTATACATATAGACGTACACACCGCAGTATAGAACCAGTACTACAATAAACACAATACAAACCTAACTACACTACACACAATTACCATTCCACCCCACACACTATCTATACATTACCATAATGCATTTACATACTCACAAATATCGGTGACCCACCCGCCTGGCTACTTACTGTCCCTACCGGATACAAGGGGTTAAACACAATTGTGGCACTGCAGGAGAAAATACATGCAGGCCAAGGTACACAGGTTAACATCTGGTATGGCAGGGGTTATCAGGGCAGCAGTAGCAGGGATCAGGCATGGAAGGGGTTAATGGTCAGGGCTCTGCAGGGAATGATGCAGAGCAGGGGAACATAGGCACTGAAAGGGTTAATGCTCTGCAGAGACTTGCAGAGCAGATGCAGGGCAGCAGGCTGACTGTGGACTGGGGCAGCAGGGCAGGGGTTAAGGGCAGCAGCAATGCTGCTGGGATCACAGGGTCCACAGGGGGGCTGCTGGGCACTGAAGGGGTTAATGGCAGGGGGCAGTGAGAATGCAGGGGATCCCAGGGCAATGCAGGGAAGGATTAGGGGTTCAGGGCTGCAGGGGTTAAGGAGGAGGCAGGACAGAGAAAGTGATACTTAGTCAGCTGATCAACTTCTGCTCCTACTTCTGCTCTCCTCCTCTGGGCTGCTCTGGGCTCAACTTCTCTGGACTCAGCCCCCTCCAACTGTCTTCTGAGCGCTGCCAGCCTCTTGCTCCGGGTCAGGTATGTGCAGGGCTCAGTGCTGCCTGCGCTCTCTCTCTCCTCTCTGTGGGGGTGGCCGGTCATCTCTCTTTAGAGCGCAGCACATCGCTGCCTGCGCTCTCCTGTATGGAGGGGTCCCGTTCTGAGCGCCGGATGCGCTCTCCTTCAGGGGGGGGGGTCCCGATCTGCCCGAGCGCAGTGCCGCTGGGGTATTTAAACCCTGCGGCGTTCGCTCCCATTTTCCCGCCCTGCACCAGCCCGCGCTCCCAGGCAGGGGGATCCTTTGATCCTCCCGCCTGTAAAGATATCGCACATCTCTGGCGTTTTAATTACAGCGCCGGAGGTGAGCAGCACACAGGGGCATGGGAACTTCTGGGCACAGTTTATATACACTTATAGATGCTTGGGGCACATCCATAAGTATATATATATACATATAAAACAGGGGGTCTGAATGGGCAGCAATAAGCCCACCTATACATATATTATATACATAGAGATGTATGCTGACAAGGGGCGTACATACATCTCTATGTATACACCTACCACCTGCACTGGACCATGCAAAAGGGCCAATATACAGGGTGGGCCATTTATATGGATACACCTTAATAAAATGGGAATGGTTGGTGATATTAACTTCCTGTTTGTGGCACATTAGTATATGTGAGGGGGGAAACTTTTCAAGATGGGTGGTGACCATGGCGGTCATTTTGAAGTCGGCCATTTTGAATCCAACTTTTGTTTTTTCAATAGGAAGAGGGTCATTTGACACATCAAACCTATTGGGAATTTCACAAGAAAAACAATGGTGTGCTTGGTTTTAACGTAACTTTATTCTTTCATGAGTTATTTACAAGTTTCTGTCCACTTATAAAATGTGTTCAATGTGCTGCCCATTGTGTTGGATTGTCAATGCAACCGTCTTCTCCCACTCTTCACACACTGATAGCAACACCGCAGGAGAAATGCTAGCACAGGCTTCCAGTATCCGTAGTTTCAGGTGCTGCACATCTCGTATCTTCACAGCATAGACAATTGCCTTCAGATGACCCCAAAGATAAAAGTCTAAGCGGGTCAGATCGGGAGACCTTGGGGGCCATTCAACTGGCCCACGACGACCAATCCACTTTCCAGGAAACTGATCATCTAGGAATGCTCGGACCTGACACCCATAATGTGGTGGTGCACCATCTTGCTGGAAAAACTCAGAGAACGTGCCAGCTTCAGTGCATAAAGAGAGAAACACATCATCATGTAGCAATTTCGCATATCCAGTGGCCTTGAGGTTTCCATTGATGAAGAATGGCCCCACTATCTTTGTACCCCATATACCACACCATATCAGTCTTGGAGGGATCTATCCAATGTGGGTTAGTGTCAGACCAATAGCGGTGGTTTTGTTTGTTAACTTCACCATTCACATAAAAGAGTGCCTCATCACTGAACAAAATCTTCTGCGTAAACTGAGGGTCCTGTTCCAATTTTAGTTTTGCCCATTCTGCAAATTCAGTGCGCCGATCTGGGTCATCCTTGTTGAGATGCTGCAGTAGCTGGAGTTTGTAAGGGTGCCATTTGTGAGTAGCTAATATCCGCCGAAGGGATGTTCGACTAATGCCACTCTCCAGTGACATGCGGCGAGTGCTACGCTGTGGGCTCCTGCTGAATGAAGCTAGGACAGACACTGATGTTTCTTCATTAGAGACAGATTTCATGCGTCCACAGTTTGGCAAATCCAACACTGAACCAGTTTCACGAAACTTAGCAAGCAGTTTGCTAACTGTAGCATGGGAGATGGGTGGTCTCATAGGGTGTCTTGCATTGAAATCTGCTGCAATGACCCGGTTACTGCGTTCACCAGACATCAACACAATTTCTATCCGCTCCTCACGTGTTAACCTCGGCGACATGTCAATGGCTGTAAACAAAGAGAAACTTGTAAATAACTCATGAAAGAATAAAGTTACATTAAAACCAAGCACACCATTGTTTTTCTTGTGAAATTCCCAATAAGTTTGATGTGTCACATGACCCTCTTCCTATTGAAAAAACAAAAGTTGAAAATGGCCGACTTCAAAATGGCCACCATGGTCACCACCCATCTTGAAAAGTTTCCCCCCTCACATATACTAATGTGCCACAAACAGGAAGTTAATATCACCAACCATTCCCATTTTATTAAGGTGTATCCATATAAATGGCCCACCCTGTATATACATATATATTTAAATCCAACACTTCCCTCAACAGCAGGCAAAAGCCACACCATATGAATTGTGGCTTGTGTTTCTTCTCCTTTTTCTCCTGTATAGCACTATGCACCAGATGGTTGCGCATATTAGGGGCTCTCTTATGAATAATATCAGGTTTTTTAGGTATAATACTCCCCAACAGTGATGGCCAGTTCGCCGTGTTCGCCTGCGAACATATGCGGGCTGCCATCTTTTTTCACAAGTCCGGCGAGGCACAGGTAAGCCCTTACCTGTGCCTGTGCCGCGAGCCGGTCTGAAAACAAATGCGGTCACCGGGAGCAGGCAGTTCCGAGAACAGCCCGATGAAGGCCCCCGGTGGCTGTTCTCGGAACTGCCTGCTCCCGCTGACCGCACTTGTTTTTATACCGGCTCGCGCACAGGCACAGGTAAGGGCTTACCTGTGCCTTGCCGGACTTGTGAAAAAAGATGGCAGCCCGCATATGTTCGCAGGCGAACACGGCGAACTGGCCATCACTGCTCCCCAATATGGGATAGATTTTCAGAATCGACCAGTTCTTGCGAATGGCATTTTTAATTACCCCAGCTCCTACATTGTACTGGGTTAGAAATGTGAAGCAAAAATCCTTCTCTTTCCTCAAAGCTCCTCTTTCTTTCTTACCCGACCTCCTGTCACAATCTATCTGTTTTTTGCTCTCATTTAGATCTTCAATATTGTACCCCTTCTCTACAAAGCGGTCTTGGATAATTTGGCTCTGTTCTTCATATACCGCTTCCTCCATGCAGTTCCGGCTGATTCTAGTAAGCTGCCCCTTAGGTATGTTTATTAATCCAAGGGGCATGGTGGCAGCTAGAGGTATCAATATATCCATAGACGTCCGTTTAAAAAAAATATATATAGTTTTTAGAAAGAATTGTATCTATTTATTTTTTATTTTTTTTATTTTAAACTGGTTAAACCATATTGGCGGGGTGGTGACCAGATTGCTAGAATCAACAAACGCGAGGTTGAGTGGATTTATAAGTTGGGGACTTTGCAGCCAGGCGGCTTAACCCCTTAAGGGCAGAGGGCGTATCGGTACGCCCTATTTTCCGAGTCCTTAATGAATCTGGACGTACTGGTACATCCTAACTTGAAATCGGCATTCCGGCGCCCCAAGGGTTAATAGGAACGGGATTTCGGCTGAAATCATTCAGCCGGCATCCCGTAACAATGCAGGGGGGGTCATTTGACCCCCCCCCCCGCATCGACGATCGCAGAAAACCGCA
Organism: Bufo bufo; assembly: GCF_905171765.1. Lineage (NCBI taxonomy): Eukaryota > Metazoa > Chordata > Amphibia > Anura > Bufonidae > Bufo > Bufo bufo. Next base: position 10,818,968 of record NC_053389.1, read on the forward strand.
GGTCAATTCAGACCTGCGGTTTTCTGCGTTTCCGGTCCATTCGGGTGTCCTGTGACCCGATGAACCGGAAAAAGACTGCGATCGGTGGCGTAATTATACACCACCTATCGCAGTCCGAGGATTTGAAGAGGCGGTGCTGGCCCTGGTGCTGATGCCTGCTGTCCAGGGTGCTGATTGGTGCAGGGGAGAGAGGCGCGAGATTCAAACTTCCTGCGCTCCTCTCTCCCATCCTCTTCCTGTCCAGCACCCTGACCGTGCAGCACCGTCCGGAACCAGCTCCTGTGTCCCCCTAATCGGCATCCATCACCCTCCTGCACCCATCGCCACCGAGGTAGGTTAGGGTCAGTGAAGGAGAGGCACCGTTAGGCAGGGAAAGAAGGGAAAAGTTAGTTAGGAAAAAAAAAAAAAAACCACTTTTATTTCCAAACTTTCTTTGATCCATCCATCAGACCCCAGATCCCCCCCTGCCACTTGCCCCCCCCCACCAGACCCCCCTTCCCCACCACCAGAAGGGACGAACCCAAAAAAAGTGCAGAGTGTGTCGCAGGAGGGGGATACGGAAGGACACCACCACTCAGTGCGACACTTGCCCCGATCTTCCGGGCCTCTGCGTTATTGATTGCTTCAGGGAGTATCACACTTCCATTGAGTACTAAATTTTTATAATCCCCAACAGTCCACTAGAGAACATAAAAAACTATGGCTCTCAGACTTTGGAGACAATGAAACATTTTTTTTCCCCCCAAAAAATATTAGTTTTAGTGCAGGCATCCTCAAACTGCGGCCCTCCAGATGTTGTAAAACTATAACTCCCAGCATGCCCAGACAACCTACAGCATGGGTGTCAAACATGCGGCCCGCAATGAATATCTTTGCGGCCCGGCAAAGATGCAGCATCGCAGACTGCTATGTATGAGCCGGGAGAGAGGAGGGGCTGGAGTCTGTAACTAGGGGCGGGGCCCGGTGCAGTCACTGTACTCTTACACCGGGCCCCGCCACTCACCAAAGTATTTATAAACGTGAATCCTTATCTTGTTATTAAGTTGAACTAACGCTGCGCTCTCCCATGTTCCCCTGTATCCCCATAGCACTTACTTAAGCTTTAATAGCAGGCAGAGCGGACGGCAGCAGTAACGTCACTCACTGACGTCGCGCGCCTGCTCCGCCCACTTTATGAATGAAGCAGGCGGAGCAGACGCGCGACGTCAGTGAGTGACATTACTGGTGCCGTCCGCTCTGCCTGCTATGAAAGCTTAAGTAAGTGCTATGGGGATACAGGGGAACATGGGAGAGCGCAGCGTTAGTTCAACTTAATAACAGGATAAGGATTCACGTTTATAAATACTTCGGTGAGCAGAGGGCCGGTGTATTGGGGGACACTGTTATGAGGGGGATCTGTGGATGACATATAGCAGTGTCATCCACAGATCCCCCCCATAACAGTTCCATCCACAGATCCCCCCACCTCATAACAATGCCATCCACAGATATCCCACCCCAGAGCAGTACCATCCACAGATATCCCACCCCATAACAGTTCCATCCACAGTTCCCCCACCTCATAACAATGCCATCCACAGATCCCCCATAACAGCACCATCCACAGATCCCCCACCCCATAACAATGCCATCCACAGATCCCCCCACCCCATAACAATGCCATCCACAGATATCCCACCCCATAGCAGTACCATCCACAGATCCCCCATAACAGTGCCATCCACAGATCCCCCATAACAGTGCCATCCACAGATCCCCCATAACAGTGCCATCCACAGATCCCCCATAACAGTGCCATCCACAGATCCCCCATAACAGTGCCATCCACAGATCCCCCATAACAGTGCCATCCACAGATCCCCCATAACAGTGCCATCCACAGATCCCCCATAACAGTGCCATCCACAGATGCCCCCATAACAGTGCCATCCACAGATCCCCCATAACAGTGCCATCCACAGATCCCCCATAACAGTGCCATCCACAGATCCCCCACATGACAGTGCGTCATCCACAGATCCCCCATAACAGTGCCATCCACAGATCCCCCATAACAGTGCCATCCACAGATCCCCCACATGACAGTGCGTCATCCACAGATCCCCCATAATAGTGTCATGCACAGACCACCATTAATTCAAAGCCCACCAAAAGCACAACTTTTGGTTAAAAATATTTTTTTCTTATTTTCCTCCTCAAAAACCTAGGTGCGTCTTATAGTGAAGTTTAATATTTGTATATATATATAGGTCTCACTTGTGTTATTGGGCAACGGGATGTTGGGGGTCAGCAGTCATGAAACAACAATGTTGTTCTATGAAAATGTACGATTTTTATTTATTTTTTTGATGCGGCCCACATAAACTTAAATTTTGTTTTTTTGGCCCATGTTAGCCTTTGAGTTTGACATGCTTGACCTACAGCCATCAGCAGGGCATGGTGGGAATTGTAGTTTTACAACATCTGGAGGGCCGCAGTTTTTGGGATGCCTGCTTAGTGTCTCCAAAGTCTAAGAACCATACATATTGGGCATCGTCGCGTGCGTAAAAGTCGTCGCTATAAAAAGAACTTTTGCCCAAACGCCTCGGATGAACGGTGTTAAAAATATAAAATAAAAACGGTGCCAAAACACTAATTTTTGGGCAAAATTTCCATTTGAATCCTTTTTGCCAGTAATAAAGCAAGGGTTAACAGCCAAACAAAACTCAATATTTATGGCCCTGATTCTGTAGTTTGCAGAAACACCCCATATGTGGTCGTAAATGGCTATATAGCCGCACGTCAGGGCATAGAACGAAGGGAACTCCATATGGTTTCTAGAAGCCAGATTTTGATGGACAGTTTTTTTTTTACACCATGTCCCATTAGAAGCCCCCCCTGATGTATCCTAGACTAGAAACTCCAAAAAAGTGACCCCATCTAAGAAACTACACCTCTCAAGGTATTCAAAAGTTACTTTACAAACTATGTTAACCCTTTAGGTGTTCCACAAAACTAAATAGCGAATGTAGAAACAATTTTTGATTTCTTTTTTTGTTACATTGCCTCAAAAAAGAGTAATATAGAGCAACCAAAAATCATATTTACCCCTAAAATAGTCCCAAAACAACAACCACCTTATCCCGTAGTTTCCTAGATGGGGTCACTTTTGTGGAGTTTCTACTCTAGGGGTGCATCAGGGGGCTTGAAAGGGTACATGGTGTAAATAAACCAGTCCAGCAAAATCTGCCTTCCAAAAACCATATGACGTTCCCCTTCTTCTATGTCCTGCCGTTTAGCCAAATAGTAGTTTACGACCACATATGGGGTGTTTCTGCAAACTACAGAATTGGGGCAACCCATTTTGAGTTTTGTTTGGCAGTTAACCCTTGTTTTACTCCTGGAAAAAATTGATTATATTGGAAAATTTTCCAAAAAATAGAAATTTCTAAATTGTTTCTCCATCTGCCATTAACTCTTGTGGAACACCTAAAGGGTTAACAAAGTTTGTAAACCCAGTTTTGAATACCTTGAGGGGTGTACTTCCTTAGATGGAGTCACTTTTTTGAAATTTCTATTCTAGGGGTGCAACAGGGGGCTTCAAATGGGACATGGTATAAACAAAACCAGTCCTGCAAAATCTGTCTTCCAAAACCCATATGGTGTTCCCCTCCTTCTATGTGCTCCCGTTCGGCCAAACAGTAGTTTACGACCACATATGGGGTGTTTCTGCAAACTACAGAATCGGCGCAACCCATTTTGAGTTTTGTTTGGCAGTTAACCCTTGTTTTACTCCTGGAAAAAATTGATTATATTGGAAAATTTTCCAAAAAATTGAAATTTCAAAATTGTTTCTCCATCTGCCATCAACTCTTGTGGAACATCTAAAGGGTTAACAAAGTTTTTAAACCCAGTTTTGAATACCTTGAGGGGTGTACTTTCTTAGATGGAGTCACTTTTTTGAAATTTCTATTCTAGGGGTGCAACAGGGGGCTTCAAATGGGACATGGTATAAACAAAACCAGTCCTGCAAAATCTGCCTTCCAAAACCCATATGGTGTTCCCCTCCTTCTATGTGCTCCCGTTCGGCCAAACAGTAGTTTACAACCACATATGGGGTGTTTCTGCAAACTACAGAATCGGGGCAACCCATTTTGAGTTTTGTTTGGCAGTTAACTCTTGTTTTAATCCTGGAAAAAATTGATTATATTGGAAAATTTTCCAAAAAATAGAAATTTCTAAATAGTTTCTCCATCTGCCATTAACTCTTGTGGAAGACCTAAAGGGTTAATAAAGTTTGAAAAAACAGTTTTGAATACCTTGAGGGGTGTAGTTTCTAAAATGGGGTCATTTTTGGGAGGTTTCTATTATATAAGCCTCACAATATGACTTCAAACCTGAACTGGTCCATAAAAAGTGGGATTTTGAAGATTTCTGAAAATTTCAAAATTTGTTTCTAAACTTCTAAGCCTTGTAACATCCCCAAAAAATAAAATATCATTCCCAAAATGCTACAAACATGAAGTAGACATATGGGGAATGTAAAGTCATCACAATTTTTGGGGGTATTACTATGTATTACAGAGGTAGAGAAACTGAAACTTTGAAATTTGATAATTTTTCAAAATTTTCGGTAAAAATTAACTTTTTTGACCCAATTTTAGCAGTGTCATGAAGTACAATATGTGACGAAAAAACAATCTCAGAACGGCCTGGGTAAGTCAAAGCGTTTTAAAGTTATGAGCACTTAAAGTGAAACTGGTCAGATTTGCAAAAAATGGCCAAGTCCTTAAGGTGAAATAGGGCTGAGTCCTTAAGGGGTTAAACGTCGAATTTGATCTAAAGCCATGCCTGGTATAGCACTTACAGTTGGTTGCGATATATACGGGGTAGAATTTTCCATCTTCTCTTTTTCTCCGCAGTCAGCTATGTCGAAAAGACGTTCTATTGGTGGGTAGGGACCATGTGACCGGGTTCCGTATTTTGTGAATGAAAGTGGAATAACCATAGTGGGCACGTGATGGTTGAAGGGTTGTGAATGAAAACTGGTCCGCTTATATAGAAAGGCTTTCGATATGAATTGTATTGGTTTTAATAGTGCACTGTTAGCATGCGATTTTAATGCGACATTGTGTAGATATGATACGCCTGATTTGAGTCGGATAATATCTGTTTGTAACAAATATGTGAATATCTTTTAAGTGATTTTTTAATGCTGTTAACCTGTTAAGAGAGAGAGAGGGCGGAGTCCCATTGATTTATTAGACAGCCCAGAACTCAGTAGTCTGTTCGCCCCAGACAAAGCGTCAAGCGAAACCCAGGTCGGGTCTGAACATAAGGCTATGTTTTAAGGCATTTTAAACATACTTGTTTGTGAGTATAATAAATTGTACATTTTTAACCTCTTGTGGCGGTACTTTACTATTGCGTATATGTCCCTTTTTGAAGGTTTTACCATCTACCAGGAGGGTAAAAGCGATTGTGAAGATTTATATGTCACTACATTTGGGAAGTGCGGAAAAAATCCTACTACGAGAGTCTATCCCTTTATGGAGATTGAAGCAGTGCAGTCCTTTACATAAAACGCTATATTCTATATATTTCAATAACATATTGCCGAATATTCGTCAAATATTCTTGCTTGAAATCGTATTCGCTTTATTATTCATTCATGTTATAGTAACGTGATAATATGAAAGTAAAAATTGCTAAAGTGCACATGTGCGAGTTAGAAAGAGACGTGGCGCAGTTTCAAACTACCAAAAGTTTGAAACAATTTTAGAAAATGTCTAAGAATCCTGATTGTATTGTGATTGTATGTGTGTGGGCTCTGACTATTCAGATAATGGCCAAGTAAGCATACATACATGCTACTAACATCGTACGCCGAAGGAACAAGAATCCTAATTGCACCAATCAGTAATATATACTCTTACCAGTTTAAATGTGTTTAATTGAATTTACCAAAAACAAAACATATCAATATGGATAATATTCACATCTACGAATATTTGCAAATTCGAGATCTATAGAACATTTATTGTGCTGCATGCAATATGTACAAAAACAACATATATGCTTTAATAGAATATTACTTACAGTTAATATGATTTCATCCTCATCTCTCTCAAAAATGTTTCTAAACTTTTGAGAACTGGGAGTAGTCGAATAACTGTACAGATTGAAAAAAAATATATATATATATTCTAAATAACGAATATATTCGCTATATTGCTATATATTAGTTTTTTTTTGAATATTCGGCATATTCTAAAACAAGAATATACAGCAATATAGCGAATATTCGTAAAATACACATAGACTGCAATATAGCTAAAATTGTGCTATAAACTTTTTTTCATAGTCGGATTTTTTTTTTTCTTATGAACTTCAGATTTGAAGAAAAATTACTTAAAAAAAAGGTTATAGCATTATATTAGCTAAATTGCAGTCTATATGTGTATTTTACGAAAATATTCGTATATATTAGTTTTTTTGAATATTCGTCATAGTCTAAAACAAGAATATATAGCAATATAACGAATATTCGCTAAATACAAATATAGAGCAATTTAGCAAACATAGTGCTATAACCTTTTTTGTTATAGTCTTATTTTTTTTCTCTTCTGAACTTCAGATTTGGAAAAAAATTTACACTATTAAAAATAAATATTATAGCACTATATTAGCTTAGCTAAATTGCTCTGTTTGTACTTTCTCGAATATTCGCTATATTGCTACATATTATTATTTTAGAATATGACGAATATTTTTAAAATGAATATATAGCACTATATTTACTGCTATATATTATTTTTTAATCAACTTCGCATTACGCGATTTTTACATTTAAGATTAATCGCAATCGCCAAAATAATCTCGAATACGAATATTCGCGAATATGAAACAAATATTTTAGCGAATATTCGCAAAATATCGCAAATTCGAATATGGGACCTGCCGCTCATCACTAGTAACAACACTCTTCTTACTAGTCTGTCTTGATCCTTTTGAACTTCTAGAACTTTGGCCAATTTCCATTGACTTTTAGGTAAATCTTCTTCTTTCACTAACACTATGTCACCTACTTGGACATTTCTTCTGGGTGTTTGACATCAACTTCTTAGCATAAAATTGGCTAAGTACTCTTTCCTCCATCTATTCCAAAACTGATCTGATAGATATTGAACTTTTCACCATCTCCTTTTAGCATATAAATCCTCTTTGGTGAACTTGCCAGGCTGTGGCTGTATGTAATCAGACTTAAGGTGAAGTAGATGGTTGGGAGTTAAAGCGTCCAAACTTGTTGAATCTTTGATGTTATTAACTGTAAGTTAGCGACTGTTAACAATAGACATTACTTCATAGAATAGGGTCCTAAGTGAAGCATCATCTATTCCTCCGGCGTTCCTTTTTCAACACTGAACTTAACACATTTCTTACAGTTCTGATTTGTCCTTCCCAAACTCCTCCAGTATGGCTTGCATGTGGAGCATTCATGTGAAAATCACACTGTTTCTCTAACAAATACTCAGTTATTTTTTCTTTATCAATCTCTTTTAGAGCTTTCCTCAATTCATTCTTTGCTCCGACAAAATTAGATCCTTGGTCAGATCTAAGCTCTCTCACAGTTCCTCTAATGGCTATGAAACATCTTAAGACGTTGATGAATGCGTCAGTTGACACATCCTCTAACATTTCCAGGTGAATTGCTCTGGAGCTTAGACATGAAAATATTAGTCCATATCTCTTGTACTCCTTGCGGTTCTGTTTGGTGATGAATGGGCAAAAACAATCCATTCCGCTATAAAGAAATGGTGGTGATTAACATGTATAGCTTGGAAGAAAGACGAGACAGAGGGGATATGATAGAAACTGCTAAATACATAAAAGGAATCAACAAGGTAAAAGAGGAGAGAATATTTAAAAGAAGAAAAACTGCTACAAGAGGACATAGTTTTAAATTAGAGGGGCAAAGGTTTAAAAGTAATATCAGGAAGTATTACTTTACTGAGAGAGTAGTGGATGCATGGAATAGCCTTCCTGCAGAAGTGGTAGCAGCAAATACAGTGAAGGAGTTTAAGCATGCATGGGATAGGCATAAGACCATCCTTCATATAAGATAGGGCATGGGGCTATCCATAGTACTCAGTATATTGGGAAGACTAGATGGGCCAAATGGTTCTTATCTGCCGACACATTCTATGTTTCTATGTTTCTATGTGATGGGTTTACACGATCTGCCGGTAAATCTGCCATTCTTTGTTCTTCAGTAGGTCTACGTCCCTTTCTGCAGACTACACATTTACTTATATACTTTGCTATAACTTTTCTTCCTTTCACTATGCAGTAACCACCTTCTCTCAAACAGCTTTGTGTAAAGCTTCTTCCTTGATGCAAGGATTTGTTGTGGTAGTGATCAATAATCAATCTTGTGAAGGTAGAGTTTTTGGGTAGAATTGCTGGATGCTTCACGCTGCTAGGTAACAATGCATTTTCCAGTCTCCCTCCCACCTTCAGTATACCATCCTGCAGAACAAGATTAAGCTTGTACAATGGGTGGTTGTTCGGAAGCCTTTTAGGTTCTTGACTAAGTCTCTTCAAATCTTAAGTGTAGAATCTCTGTTGAGTGAGTCTTATTACTGTTTCTCCAGCTTTCATTCTTACTTCTACATTCAACAATTCCTTCTTTCTGATTCCCTTTGCCAAACATTGAATTCGAGCTACTACGTTTATGACTGTATTCCGTTTTGAACATCTGGCTAGTCTTTCAAGTATGTCATCTTGACACTTGGCAGCAGTGCTCAATGTTTGTACAACTTTTACTTCTGGATCACCCATAGACAATTCTGTGTAACCTTTACTGGGCGTGATTTCCTTTTCCCAAAGGAACTCTGGGCCTGTTAACCAATTTGAATTTTTCAATTGTGTTAACATTCAGGCTTCTTGAAGCATGATCTGCTGGGTAACGCTTTGTGCAAATGTGATACCAATGTTATTTACCAAATTTTTTCAACTCTGTTGGCAACAAAGATATGGAATCTTTGAGCTTCGTTGTTTATATATCCTGGGACAACTTGTGAGTCTGTCCAAAAATATTCTTAATTTATTCCAATTCTTCTCTCAGAAACTTGCTTACTGATGCTGAAACAACAGCTGCTGTCAGTTCCAGTCTTGGTATTGTCTGAATACTGGTAGGTGCGACTCTGGCCTTTCCCATAACCAGGGAACAGTGTATCCTGTCTTCTCCTATGACTCTGATGTAGGAGTACTGACCATAACCATAACTACTGGTATCTGAAAAGTGATGAAGTTCTATTTTCTTGTACTTTCCGAAATCATGAGGTACAAAACATCTGGGTATCCAAACTTCTCTCAAGTTTTAAGTCTCTTATCCAACTCTCCCCCCTTGGCCTCAAATTTTCAGGTATGGGCTCATCCCATCCCAACTTCTGTCTGCATAATTCTTGTAGTATTTCTTTTGCTCTGAGGATTACTGGAGCCAAGAATCCCGATGAATCAAATATAGAAGTCACTGCGGAAAGAATGGTACGTCTAGTTGCAACTTTCTCTTCAATAGATACTTCAAAGAAGAACTTGTCATTCTCTACATTCCATCCCAATCCAAGTACTTTATGGACTGGAAGATGATCATAATTGAGATCTACATTCTTCATTGTTGCTGCACGTTCAGAGTAACTGATGGATTCCAGTACCTCTCTGTTGTTTGAGATGAATTTATGAAGGCGCAGGTTTTCTCTTGCGCATAACTCTTGGCCTTCTTTCACTAGCTTGATTGCAGATTATGTAGACTACACTGCGTGCAGAATTATTAGGCAAATGAGTATTTTGACCACATCATCCTCTTTATGCATGTTGTCTTACTCCAAGCTGTATAGGCTCGAAAGCCTACTACCAATTAAGCATATTAGGTGATGTGCATCTCTGTAATGAGAAGGGGTGTGGTCTAATGACATCAACACCCTATATTAGGTGTGCATAATTATTAGGCAACTTCCTTTCCTTTGGCAAAATGGGTCAAAAGAAGGACTTGACAGGCTCAGAAAAGTAAAAAATAGTGAGATATCTTGCAGAGGGATGCAGCACTCTTAAAATTGCAAAGCTTCTGAAGCAAGATCATCGAACAATCAAGCGTTTCATTCAAAATAGTCAACAGGGTCGCAAGAAGCGTGTGGAAAAACCAAGGCGCAAAATAACTGCCCATGAACTGAGAAAAGTCAAGCGTGCAGCTGCCAAGATGCCACTTGCCACCAGTTTGGCCATATTTCAGAGCTCCAACATCACTGGAGTGCCCAAAAGCACAAGGTGTGCAATACTCAGAGACATGGCCAAGGTAAGAAAGGCTGAAAGACGACCACCACTGAACAAGACACACAAGCTGAAACGTCAAGACTGGGCCAAGAAATATCTCAAGACTGATTTTTCTAAGGTTTTATGGACTGATGAAATGAGAGTGAGTCTTGATGGGCCAGATGGATGGGCCCGTGGCTGGATTGGTAAAGGGCAGAGAGCTCCAGTCCGACTCAGACGCCAGCAAGGTGGAGGTGGAGTACTGGTTTGGGCTGGTATCATCAAAGATGAGCTTGTGGGGCCTTTTCGGGTTGAGGATGGAGTCAAGCTCAACTCCCAGTCCTACTGCCAGTTTCTGGAAGACACCTTCTTCAAGCAGTGGTACAGGAAGAAGTCTGCATCCTTCAAGAAAAACATGATTTTCATGCAGGACAATGCTCCATCACACACGTCCAAGTACTCCACAGCGTGGCTGGCAAGAAAGGGTATAAAAGAAGAAAATCTAATGACATGGCCTCCTTGTTCACCTGATCTGAACCCCATTGAGAACCTGTGGTCCATCATCAAATGTGAGATTTACAAGGAGGGAAAACAGTACACCTCTCTGAACAGTGTCTGGGAGGCTGTGGTTGCTGCTGCACGCAATGTTGATGGTGAACAGATCAAAACACTGACAGAATCCATGGATGGCAGGCTTTTGAGTGTCCTTGCAAAGAAAGGTGGCTATATTGGTCACTGATTTGTTTTTGTTTTGTTTTTGAATGTCAGAAATGTATATTTGTGAATGTTGAGATGTTATATTGGTTTCACTGGTAAAAATAAATAATTGAAATGGGTATATATTTGTTTTTTGTTAAGTTGCCTAATAATTATGCACAGTAATAGTCAACTGCACACACAGATATCCCTCTAAAATAGCTAAAACTAAAAACAAACTAAAAACTACTTCCAAAAATATTCAGCTTTGATATTAATGAGTTTTTTGGGTTCATTGAGAACATGGTTGTTGTTCAATAATAAAATTAATCCTCAAAAATACAACTTGCCTAATAATTCTGCACTCCCTGTATAGACTTATGAGACCATCATCTACATAAAAAAATTTCTTCAGAAAATTTGCTGCTAATGGGCAATCCTTTTCATTCTGATTGGCTAGGTACTTCATACCATAATTGGCGCAACCTGGAGATGATGCTCCAAACAAGTGTACTTTCAATTTGTATTCTGCTGGCTCTGAATCTATATCTTCGTCCTCCCACCATAGGAACCTCAGGAAGTCTCTATCTTTATTCTTCACATGAAACTGGTGGAAAATATTTTTAACGTCACACATGACTGCTAATGGATACTTTCTGAATCTACAGAGTACTCCAGGCAAAGTGTTTGTAAGATCTGGTCCTTTTAGTAGATGATCATTCAATGCAACACCATTGTACTTTGCTGAGCAATCAAGTACTACTCTAATCTAATCTGGTTTCTTTGAGTGGGAAACACCTTGCTGTGGGATGTACCACACTTCTCCTTCTTTAGGTTATCAACTTTCTCTGCATGTCCTTGTTCGAGGATGCCTTCCATGAATTTCAAATAATCCTGCTTAAGTTTGGGATCTCTTCCCATCCTTTTCTTAAAACATTTCAATCTTGCTAGGAAAAGATTTCTGTTATTTGGGAGATGAGGTTGTTTTCTAAAAGGTAGGGGCATTTCAAGATGATCTTGTTGATTCTGCTGAATACTTTCTTCTAGAGTGTGTACGAACTTTTTGTCTTCTTAGGATACACTCTTTTCTATAGAACTTATATCTGCCGGATTCAAGGATCTTGATTACTTTTGCTGGATTTACAGTTGGTAATTCTTGGACAGATATTCGATGACACAATCCTGTCACCTGTCTTGAGTTTGCGATCTGCTGTTTTCCTCTAACACCCCATCCTAGATCAGTTTGAACAGCATAGGGTTCACCCTTTCCTCCTGTGATTACCTTTCGTCGTACCAAGTATTTAGGACAATCGTAACCTATCAACAGTCCAACACCAAACTCCTTCAGCGGGGACATTTCATGAGATATGACAGAGAGGTCCCCCATTCATTGGCTGTTTCACAGGTAGGTATGCGATCTAGATCTAGATCTAGAGGTATATCGTCTTTTGTATAAGCTGGAGGTAGATCTAATGTGAAGTTTGAATGAAGTCCTCTAACTCTCAGTCTTTTGACCCTTTGACTGTTCACTACTGTGCCGTCATTGTGGTGAGTTTGAGCTTCACTGGTTCTGTAGCCACTTGTAATTTCTTGCATATTTCTTGATTATACAAACGGAAAATGCAAATGTAATCGCACACTACATCCAGCACTCTGCCCTCCATGCTGGATGAGACATTGGTTTATATTTTGGCCAAAGCATAGTAAGCCACTCACCGCGTCAAGGCTGTCTCATGAGTGGTCCCTAACTCTTGTTCCTACCTGTTCATGGGCCATGACAGCCACATAAAATCCAGGGAATGCAGGTCAGCATGCTAGCCAAGTACACTTTGCTTGTAGCCCCGTCCGGTGCCATTACAGCTTTCATCGGATCCAGGGATGCAAGTACCAACATGCATGCTGAACCCACCATATACTTCTCCTGGAGCCAGATGGCTAATGGTAGGTTCTATACAAGCAGACTCAGTTTTATACTGACTTTAAAACCAGCCTCAAGGACAGATTAACTGGTCAGGTGTGCAATGACTCCAAGGAGATCGCCACGCCTCCAATATATACTACAAAGAAAAAAATAAGGGGTTGGGTCAGCACAACCTGCCTGTAGGTGCAGATCTTTCTTGATTAATAAAGGTGACATCCCTCTGGGCATCCAGTAGCGCATAGGCGTATACCTTCTTGTTCCTCCTTTTAGGATTTGAAATGTACACTGGTACAACCATTGATATGCAGTTGCTTTCTCCTCCCCTCACTCTGCAAGAGAATACAGATACTTTCTTTCCATCCTCAGTATCTTTAGGTATTGAGGATTTATCTTTCTTTGGACTTTCTTCATGTAGTGGGGTAGGATGGCATCCTTTGCAAATGCTGCATGCGGCCTTTTTCTTACACTCCTTAGTAACATAGCCTTTTCTTAGACATCCAAAACACAGTTGCTTATCAAGTACAAACCTTTTCTTTTCATCTGGGGATTCTCCTTCAATTGTTGGCACTTGTGTATGGAGTGGTTCTCTCTACAGAACATACATTTGAAGGTAGTCTGAAGATTTGTTGGTTCTGTCTCTCTACTGATCCCAGTAGTGACTTTGAACTTGCTCTCGTAGGTATCTGGACCTTTAGCTGCTGTGTTGGTTGCAAAGCTAGTTGCTCTAGCACGTCTTATATCTCTCACAGGCCTTTCTTCTAAGGATTTTAAGACGTAAGATGATGTTACTGGATTACATGCTATTCGTGCTTCTTTATTGACGAACTCAGAGAACTTTTTAAAAATTGTGAAGTTCTCACCTAGATCTAACTGTTCAGTCACATAGCAATTCCATCTAGAAGCCACTTCTTCAGGTAGCTTAGTTAGCATCCTGTGGTTTTCTAGATAGTCGTTCATTACTTCCTGTCCTTAAACATGTGGGGTGGCATTGCTGCATGCTTGCAGGAAGTCTTTTGGAGTCTGAAGTGTTCTTTAGGACCTTTTTTAGGCCAGTTATTCAATTTCTCTCTAAAGTCTCTTTGTACTAAGAAAGGATGACCATATCTTGATTTCAATTTTTCCCAAGCTTGCTTGTAGGCTTTTTCATCTTTTCTATAGAAGTTACCTTCAAGAACTTCCTTGGCTTCTCCACCAACAAATCTCTGAAGGTAGAGTAACTTTTCAACTGGACTGAAGCAATAATGCTCAATGATCATCTCAAACTTGCCTTCCACTCTATAAACTTCAGTACTTCTCCTGAAAATTCAGTAGGTTCCAGAACGAGAAGTCTAGCTAGGACTGTTCTCTGTGGTCTTGCTGGGACTATGGTTGTAACACTCTCCCGAGCATTGCCGTTACATCTAGGAATAGAATCATTTGGTTCTATTTTATCACTTAGTTCTTTATCTTTTCCGGTAGAGATAGAGGGTAAATTTACACACCTTTTTCCTAACACTGGACTAGGCCTCTCTTTATTTTTCTGAGCAGGGATGGAAGGATAATGACTTATTTCCTCACTAAGTGCTGGAGATTTCGTTTTATTCTCTTGAGCGTATGAAGTACAGATTTGAACCTATGACTACTCTGCCTCTTATCCTCCTCGTGTACTCTGAGTCTGGCTTCTATAATCTTAACTACTTTTTGCCTTTCCAGACTTTTCATCTGTTGGCGCTGTGCTTCCATTTCAGCTTCCATCTGATGGCGTTGTGCATCCATTTCAGCTTCCATCTGATGGTGTTGTGCTTCCTTTTCACCCATCAGTTTGTGCTGCGCCTCAATGGCAGCTTTCATTTCAATTTTTGCTCTCTTGACAGCAAGTTGTTCAGCTAATTCCTTTATTTTTGCTGAAGTATTTGAGGACTTTCATATTGTAACGGGGTGCCGAAGGCGCACTCGGTCTCCCATCAGCCGCAGACCTGCTGCTTAGCTTTGGGAGCAAGGATTTGTGTTTGACCTCGTTCCCAGGGCGGCTTTGCTAGCTGGGAGGCTCCCTGCTCCTAGGTCTGCCTTGAGCGCCGAGCTGATCACTCGGTGCTCGACTGGTCGGTCTGTCGGTCATGTGACGCTGGCCACGTCACATGACCCTCACTCCCCACTATAAATACAGGCAGTCTGCTGGCCACAGGTTGCCTGTTAATTTAGGTTCCTGGCGTTTGTTGGATCCTGTTCCCTGATGATCCTTTGCCTGCTCCTCCTGTACTGCGCATCCCTCCTGGTATTTTGACCTCGGCTTCCACCTGACTATTCTTTGAGGACTCCTTTTGGTACTTCTCGACTCTCCTGGTATTTATGACTCCGGCTTCTCCTGACCATTCTTTGCTTATCCCTCTGTACTGCGTTGTCCTCTTGGTTTTGACCCGGTCCGTTCACTATCCGTTATTTGTCTTGTCTGTCCTTCCTGCACGTATCCTAAGTTAGGGACTGCCGTCCAGTTGTCCTCTGTCATCAGGACTCGTGAGGCAAGTAGGCAGGGCCAGGGGTGAGGTTGGAGCGCAGTGGTCACTATCCTCCCTCCTGTGTGTGTGTGTACTTGACCGTTACAGATTAACAGGCCCAATAACCACTGTATAATGAATCCTCTGGTGACCCTGACTGACCATGTCTCTAATCTGACGCAAATGGTGCAGGAGCTAGGGGAAAAACTCGAGTTAGGGCAAGGTTCTTCCAGTCCTCAGGCCTCCAGTCTGCATTTTGAGCCCCAGATTAAGCTCCCAGAGCCCTTTTCTGGAGACCGGAAGAAGTTTCTCTCTTTTAAGGAGAGTTGCAGACTTTACTTCCATTTGTGCCCCGTGCCCCGAGAGTCAACGCGTGGGCATTATAATTTCCCAGCTACAGGGTGATCCCCAGGACTGGGCGTTCTCTTTACCTGTTGCGCCAGTTGTTTAAATTCTGTGGAGGGGTTCTTTCAGGCCCTGGGTACCCTCTATGATGAACCAGACAGCACTCTGGTAGCCGAGACGGCTCTAAAGGCACTGGTTCAGGGCAATCTACCTGCGGAGGATTATTGCACCCAATTCAGAAGGTGGTGTGTCCCCTCAGGATGGAACAAACCAGCCCTGAAGAGTCAGTTCAAGTCAGGTCTGTCTGATAATTTAAAGGATCTTCTGGTCAGTTATCAACTTCCAGAGACCATAGAGGAGATGATGACCCTTGTTGTCCGACTTGACCGACGGGTTAGAGATAGATGACAGGAACGACAGTTCTCTTCCCAGTGGGTGGTCCAGCCAGAGGCCTATCCCAGAGACAACGCTGAGGTCTCCACCGAGGAACCCATGCAGGTTGGCATGGTCCTCTCTGTCAAGTCTCCTAAGGCAAGGCAACCTAAAGACCAGGTACACCCTGATTTTTCTAAATGTAAGCTTTTGGTACCCATTACGATTTCTCTGGGGGTAGATAAATGGCCGGGTAAGGCCTTTATTGATTCTGGCTCAGCGGCCAGCTTTATTGACTCTGAGTACGCTGTAAGATTGGGTATTCCAATGTTTGCTTTACCAACTCCTATCCATTTTTATGGCTATTGATGCTATTCCTCTTATTGGTGGTACGGTGAGCTCATGTACCTCAGAGATTTCTATAACCGTGGGTGTGTGCCACTCAGAGAGATGTTCCCTTTTAGTCCTGGAGAACCTACCGGTTGAGGTGGTACTAGGGTTGCCTTGGCTCTGACTACATAACCCCACTATAGATTGGTCCAAGGGGAAGTTGGTGAGATGGGGGCCTAAGTGTGACTCGTGCTTGTCCGTGGTACAGGCTGGGGTCTCAGTAAAGTCTGATACTTTACCCACTGTTGTTAGGGAATATTCTGATGTATTCTCATCACCAACCCTGGAGGTTCTACCCCCCCATAGACCTTATGATTTATACTATAGAGCTAGTAGAGGGGGCCAAGTTTCCTAAGGGGCGAATTTATAATCTTTCTAAGCCCGAACGCAAGGGCATGGAAGATTATATTAAGGAGAGCCTTGGTAAGGGGCACATTAGACCTTCTGTCTCTCCTATGGGGGCGGGGTTTTTCTTCGTTAAGAAAAAAGATGGTGGTCTTAGGCCATGTATCGATTACCGGAGATTAAATAAAATCACTGTCCAGAATAGATAGTCCTTCCCATTGATTCCGGATTTATTTAACCAGGTTCTGGGGGCAACCTGGTTTTCCAAGATTGATCTGAAAGGGGCATACAATCTAATCCGAATCAAGGAGGGAGATGAATGGAAGACGGCGTTCAATACTCCGGCAGGACACTTTGAATATCAGGTGATGCCTTTTGGACTCAGCAATGCCCCAGCTGTGTTCCAAAACTTTATGAATGACATTCTTAGGGAGTTCTTAGGTAAATTTGTTATTGTCTATCTTGACGACATTTTGATATTCTCTCCTGACTTCGAATCCCATGTGTCTCATGTTAAACAAGTATTAGAGGTGTTGAGGGAGAATCAGCTATCCGCTAAACAAGAGAAATGTGTCTTTGGTGTACAGGAGATTCTGTTTCTAGGGCATGTTCTGACTCCTCACGCCTTCAAGATGGATCCTGGTAAGGTACTAGCAATTAAGGAATGGGTAAGACCTTCATCCTTAAAGGCCTTACAACGGTTCTTAGGTTTCGCCAATTACTATCGTAAATTTATTATGAATTTTTCTGTAATTGCTAAATCGTTGACCGACCTTACTAAGAAAGGGGCGGATTTGGAGAATTGGTCTACTGAGGCCATTTCTTCATTTGAAAAATTAAAAAAGGCATTCAGTAGCGCTCCCATTCTGATCCAGCCTGATCAGGAGAGACCTTTTATTGTGAAGGTGATGCGTCCGAGGACGGCGCAGGAGCAGTCCTTTCACAAGGTCCTGCTAGCCTCACTAACCTGAGACCGTGTGCCTTCTTCTCCAGGAAATTCTCTCCCACGGAGAGAAACTACAACATAGGGAATAGGGAGCTGCTGGCCATTAAATGGGCATTTGAGGAGTGGAGGCATGTTCTGGAGGGGTGCAAGGCATTGTGTAACTGTTGTCACTGACCATAAAAACCTTATGTTTCTCGAGTCTGCTAAGAGGTTGAATCCCCGTCAAGCCAGATGGGCTCTGTTTTTTACTCGTTTTGATTTTTCCATTACGTTCAGGCCGGGAAGTAAAAATGTGAAGGCGGACGCATTATGTCGGAGCTTCCATGCTTTTCAACCTACTGAGGTACTACCTGAATCCATCCTACCAGCAAAAATCTTAATAGCAGCTCTAACTCAGGATATCTCGGCTCGCATTAGGTCTGAAAAACATCTGGCACCAGTATCCACCCCAACAGATAAGTTGTTTGTTCCCATACAATTTCGTCTCCAGCTGTTGGGTGAGCGTCACAATTCTGCCTTTTGTGGACATCCGGGTGTTGAGGGCACTAAGGATCTGGTTTCTAGATCTTATTGGTGGCCCACTCTAACTAGGGATGTCAAGTCCTACGTGTCAGCCTGTGAGGTTTGTGCCAGGTCCAAGACACCTAGGACTCGCCCTGCTGGTAACCTACGACCCCTACCCATTTCCAGTAGACCCTGGTCCCATATCTCGATGGACTTTATAACTGACCTACCGCCGGCAGAGGGTAAGACTGTGGTTTGGGTAGTGGTCGATAGGTTTAGCAAGATGGTCCATTTCATTCCCCTGTCTAAACTCCCGAATGCCGAAACCCTGGCGTCTATTTTTGTGAAAGAAATTGTTTGATTGCATGGTATCCCGGAAAATATTGTTTCTGACAGGGGTGTGCAGTTTGTGTCCAAATTCTGGAGGGCCTTCTGTCAAAAATGTCAAATTTCATTGTCTTTTTCCTCTGCCTACCACCCTGAGAGTAATGGGCAGACTGAACGCCTTAATCCATTGGCTGAATTTGCTTTGAATAACCGTGTCAATTCTTCTCTGGGGTTTCACCTTTCTTTTGTAACCATGGTTTTCATCCCCGTTTTCATTCTAGGTCATCCATCTCCTCCTCTAACCCTGAGGCGGATATGCTCTCCTCTGAACTGTGTACAGTTTGGGCCCGGGTTCAATCGAACTTAGAAAAGGCTCAAAGTTCTCAGAAACTCAAGGCCAATAGGAGACGTTCAAGGGGGTTGAATTTTCAGGTTGGGGATAAGGTATGGCTGTCCTCCAAGAATCTCTCTCTTAAGGTAGATTCTAAAAAGTTTGCTCCTCGTTTTATTGGACCATATAAGATCACAGAGGTGATTAACCCGGTATCATTTAGGTTGGAGCTGTCCGAGTCATTTCACATTCATAATGTGTTCCACAAATCTCTACTTAAAAAATATTTTGAACTGGTAGTACCATCGAAAGCCTCACCTCTGCCTGTTCTTGTTAATGATGCTGTCGAGTATGTGGTGTCTAAAATAGTGGATGTCAGGAAGGTGCGTAATTCCTTGCAGTACCTGATTCACTGGAAGGGGTATGGACCTAAAGAGAGATCTTGGGTACCTGCCAGAGAGGTTCATGCTCCTAGACTTGTTTGAAAATTTCATTTAGAACACCCTGAAAGGCCATTGCCTGAAGTCTTGGATCCAGTGCTGCTTAGCTTCGGGAGCAAAGATCTGTATTTGACCTAGCTGGGAGGCACCCTGCTCCTAGGTCTGCCTTGAGCTCCGAGCTGATAACTCGGTGCTCGACTGGTCGGTCTGTCAGTCATGTGATGCTGGCCACATCACATGACCCTCACTCCCCACTATAAATACAGGCAGCCTGCTGGCCACAGGTTGCCTGTTAATTTAGGTTCCTGGCGTTTGTTGGATACCTGTATACTTACCTGATCCTGTTCCCTGACGATCTTTTGCCTTCTCCTCCTGTACTGCGCATCCCTCCTGGTATTTTGACCTCGGCTTCCACCTTACTATTCTTTGCGGACTCCTTTGGTACTTCTCGACTCTCCTGGAATTTATGACCCCGGCTTCTCCTGACCATTCTTTGCTTATCCCTCTGTACTGCGTTGTCCTCTTGGTTTTGACCCGGTCCGTTCACTATCCTTTATTTGTCTTGTCTGTCCTTCCCGCACGTATCCTAAGTTAGGGACTGCCGTCCAGTTGTCCCCTGTCATCAGGACTCATAAGGCAAGTAGGCAGGGCCAGGGGTGAGGGTGGAGCGCAGTGGTCACTATCCTCCCCCCTGTGTGTGTGTGTACGTGACCGTTACAGATATGTGGGTGGCACTTTAGCTAGCGAAGGAAGTCACAAGCATAGTCTCTCATAAAAAGCTCATTCATTCTACTTCTTGCTTTAACTTCATCATAGTTTTCTGCAGATGATATTTCTCTCATGAGCTTTACCAAATCTTTAGTGACCGCAGTACATGTGTCCATGTCTCTTACAATATCCTGGGAAGATGTCGTAAATGACCGCAGGTTCTTCTACCGTCTCTATCATATCACTCAAGTTCCTTTTTATACTTTCTTGCTTTAGCTTTCTACGAATGTCTTTAATATATGATTATCACCTATCATACATCCAGGCAAACTTTTTCTCTTTTAATGCTTCTTCTTGTTCCAAATTTTCCAGCATCTTTGAGGTCGGTTTTCTCGCATCTGTTTGGGCTATATTTGTTTGAGACAAGACTAATGCTGCATTAAACTCTTCTAACTCAGACAGGTTCTCTTGCTCTTCCCCCTCTACTCTATCTATCTTTGTATCCTCTAACAGTGGCATGGTAATACTTGGCTCAGACATTTTACTTTAAATGCAATACTGACAATCAATACGAATAATAAGATGCCTTTCACTTTAAATGCAATATTGACAAATGCAGAAATAAATGACTTTCACTTTAAATGTAACAGCGATAAATGCAGGCAATAAATGACTTTCACTTTAAATGCAATAGAGTCTTTGTATTGCAAACCGTCTTTTGCCTTTTATTCTTGAACACGAAAATGTCTCTTTATACCAAAACCTATGTGCAATGATAAGTAATAAAAGGAAAGCTCTGACCTTATTCTGAAGAGCAGGAACAAATGTCAGTATTAAAGGTGACATGTCTTTATCTTGATGTGTTGCAATTCTTGCGCTGTTGCGATGCTCTCTGCACACTTGCAATGCTCTGTGCTGCGATGCTCTGTACAGACTTGCGATGCTTTTTGATGACTTGTGATGATCTGTGATGACTTGCGATGCGCTGGCTTGTATACGCTGCTGCAGTCTTTGGGCCCAGTGGCAGGAAACTAGCTGGCTGCAGTATGTGGCCTCTTTGTGGATAGCGATGCGGGTACTCTAGTTCTGGACCTTGGCCTCCGACCATGCATCTCCCTCTCTCTCTAGGGATCACAGTATGGTTGGCGCTCTTTCTCTGACTATTTTGCCTTTGCCGTTCTGCCACTTTAAGAGTCAGCCGCAGTTTGACTAATGCACACGTTCTATGGCCTCTATGGTAGCTCCGCTGACGTGTCTGTGCTTGCTCACTCAGGGAACAGTTGCTGCGCGGCGGTATATGCTGGCGCTCCGCTGCTCTAATGCACTCTTTACTGTGCAAGTTGATGAAGGCTATCGCTTCGCCCTCTGAGAGTAATAGTTCCACTGTGCCAGGCTCAGTACTATGAAGTGCCTTTAGTCCAACCAGACTGTGCATTACTCTGTAATTCCCCTAGCGGCATTCTATGGAAACAGTAGGTTTAAAGAGCACACCAATGCTTGAAATAACTTCTTTATTAACTTAAACTTTTCTTCATATAACACTGCCACCTCCGCAGCAGATAGTCCATGTACAAAACACGTGTTGCACAAAGGTTCATAAGGTGGTGGTTCAACTGTTCAGTCTTTTCATTTAACATAAAATGGTGGATATATTTCTCTCTTGAGTATCTGTACTACCACTTCAAGTTATTTAAGCACTTTATGATCTCTCTGAGAGGTATATCTGAGGTTAACTAGTAGTTCTACTTGCTCAACTCAGTTTTCAGTATGCAGTTAGCAGTAACTATTTGCAGATTGGTTGAGTATGATCTAGTATAGTTGTATGCAATTTGGATTGCAGTATGGAATTTCTATGGAATTTGCAATTGGTCTCAATTTGGTGGAACTTTAAGTAAATACACATATAACTGGTTCAGTATACAGTTCTAATCACAATACTAACAATAGGAATATTATATAACTGTTCTAAATACCTATTTTGGCCTCTCTGCTTCCATAAAACACAGCTCTTAGTGGAGTGAATGTCTGTTCAGCTCCTCTCCTCTGGTGTAATGATTCTAGCAGCTCCTGCTAGGGGAATTTCCCACACAGGCTGTGTGTGAGGCTGGCTGTGATTGGTCAAAACTCTCCTGCGTGTTAGGCTGGCTGTGATTAATCAATACTCCTGCCCAGCAACAACAGTTTAACTCTATGCTTTCTGTTGTTTCTGCTGTGTCATTGAGCTTACCTTGCATTATATAATGAATCTTAAAGGCACATTAGCTTTCCTGCTTCTGTGAACACAATATATAACTGTTATATAACATCCAAAACATGTCACAGTAAAAAACTCTGCCTTTTTCTTTAACATATAAACATAGGAACTGTATTAAGGATATTGGCAGATCTAGCTGTATACACATATAAGTCATATTAGCAACCAAGGACAGGTCTCAGCTGGCCAGCTAAAAGAATAGCCAGGTAGTGTGTGGTGCTGCTCCATCTTGGCATTTCCATGCTGTTGTGTCCTGTGTATCGGGGCATGATCCAGGCGGCCAGCAGAAGAGTATCGCACAGCAGTGGATCGCTGTGCGCATGTCTTGAGGCGCATGTCTGTAGGTGACATCATGATCCTGTGCAAAGCCCATGGAACGCACTGGTGGAATGCATTTGGAGTACACGTTGTACAGCAGCCCCTGATGTCATCAGTGCGCCCCCTTCCTTCCGTTTCTGGCGCCAGTGTTAAGTAACTAAACTGTCTAGTGCAGACCCATGAAACCTGTGGTGTCTGGCAGCAGTTTCTGTCCTGGGTCAGACTTCTCTTGTTGATGTCTATGTTTTGTGAGTAACCAGGTCCCTGTTTCTACTACAACGGGCAACAATGATTTTGCTACTGAGAGAAAAACATGTGATTTATACTAAAATGAGCGCGCTGATTCCAAATATGAACTCAGAATTAGCCTGACACGTCTAGTTTTAACCCCTTAAGAACCCTGGGATTTTCCATTTTTGCATTTTCATTTTTTATTCCCCGCCTTCCCATAGTCCTAACTTTTTTATTGTTCTATTCACATAGCCTTATGAGGGCTAATTTTTTGCCGGGTAAGTTGTTCTTTCCAATGGCACCATTTACGGATGCATACCATGTAGTAGGAAAAATCGAAATGGGGTAGACTTGGGAAAAAACTCAATTCTGATAAAGGTTTTTATTTAATTTTTTTACACTGTACACTATGCGGTAAAATTACCTGTTAGCTTCATTCTCCAGGTCAGTACGTTTAAAATCATACCACACTTGTATAACTTTTCTTGCGTTTTAATAATGAAAACAATTTTTTAACCTTTGAGGAATTTTTTTATTTATTTTATAACCATATTCTGACCCCTATAAATTTTTTGTAGTTATGTGTATGGGGCTGTGTGAGGGTTCATTTTTTGAGGGACGATCTGTTCTTTTCAGTGATACTAATTTGAAGTGTATGTGACTTTTTGACCACTTTTTGTAAAAAAAATATTGGGTAGTTGAAGTGACAAAAAATGGCAAATTGGCTTTTATTTTTTTTCCCGTTACACCATTTGCCGTATGCCATTAATATTGTTATATTTTAAAAGTATGGGCATTTTTGCACGCGGCGATGCCCATGATGTTTATTTCTTTATTGTTTAAGTATTTTTATTTTAAGGAAAGGGGGTGATTTGAACTTTTTTTTTATTTTTATATTTGCAAAAACTTTTTTTTACTTTTTGTTTACTTTTTTTTAAGTCACCTTGGATGACAATAACTGGCAATCATTAGATTGCCTATTGTGTTTATAGATGTCTATATAGACACCATTGAACACTTCATTTGCACTATACCAATACAATGCTGCCACCTAGTGGCCTGTATTGGTATAGTCATCTAATAGGCACCGCAGACTGCTTGAGGCTTCAGCCTATTAGATCAGTGTAAGGCCTCGTTCACACTTCAGTGTTTGGTCAGTGATTTCCATCAGTGATTTGTGAGCCAAAACCAGGTGCTGCTCTAAACACAGAACAGGAGCAGATCTTTCACTTCTACCTCATGTCTGTGGAGGCTCCACTTCTGGTTTTGGCTCACAAATCACTGATGGAAATCACTGACCAAACACTGAAGTGTGAACAAGGCCTAAGAGGTTTCCCGATCCCAGCCTGGGAATGCTGTTACCAGAGCGGAAGTGCGCGAATTCCGCTTCCGGACTGCGCAGATGTCGTGGTCACATTTGAGCATGGCATTTGAAAGGGACATAGCCGTCGCTATAGCCGTCGTTATTCCTTGCCCCCCCCCCACGTGCCCCCCGCTGATTCCCCTTTAAAACGCTGGCAGGGGGCGGTGGCAGGGCACAAGGAGATGAGCGCTTCCATTGTGGAAGCCCTCATCTCCATAGTCATCTGTATCGCCGTCCTCAGGACAGCAATACAGATCGAAGTGCTGCAGCGGGGCAGGGGAGGGAGAGGCATCTCTCTTCCCCGTTCATCTGATAGGCTGCAGGCACTAGGCCTGCAGCCTATCAGAGACCAGTGCAGGTGGCGCGATGACGTCATCACGCCGCCTGAGCCGTACAGTGCGGGACACAGGCCGGAAGAGGCCTGCATCGCTGCCAGCCTGATGGAGGTAAGTATAAGTGTTTATTTTTTTTATATGGTACTACTACTGGCAAAAGATTGGGGAGCATCTATGGGGGCACCTGTTACTGGCACATGATTGGGGTTCATCTATGGGGGCACCTGCTACTTGCACATGATTGGGGTTCATCTATGGGGGCACCTGCTACTTGCACATGATTGGGGTTCATCTATGGGGGCACTTCTTACTGGCACATTATTGTGGGCATCTACTGAGGCCACAAAGAAGGGGTATTTTATATGGGGAAGGAGGGAGAGGAACACTATGGGGGCTTCAACTGAGGCCACAAAGAAGGGATATTTTATATGGGGGGGCTCTGTATAGGGGTATTTTATACTGGTGCACATTATGGTGGGTACTATGGGGAAGGGGAGAGAGGAGTACTATGGGCTCATCTATGGGGGGCACTAAGAAGGGGTATTTTATACTTGCAAATTATGGGGGACACTACGGGGATCTACTAGGGCACTATATATGGGGCATTTTATACTGGCACATTATGGGGGCACTATGGGGACATTAGCTCAACTAAAGAGAATTATTACTACCGGGGGGCATGATGATGGGCTTTATTACTACTGGGGGTCTATGGAGAGCATGATTACTAGTATGGGCACTATGGGAGCATTATTACTTCTGGGGCACAGTGGGGACGTGTTGGGGGCACTGTAGGAGCACTATTACTGCCATGTGTGCTCTAGCAGTGAATTATTCCTATTGATCAGACTTTTGGGAGCACTATTACTGTGGGGGCACCTTGGCACAGTATCAGCTTACCACAATTATTTTTGGGGGACGTTATGTTTACACTATTAGTGTCAGGGGCACTATTTGCTGGGCGCAGTTATTTTAGGACACTGTGTGCCAATAATTATTGAAGGGCACTATCTGCATGGTACTAGTAATATCAGGGGGTTTATCTGTTTCTGCAGTATAGTATTGGGGAGCACAGTGGCACAGTATTGGGGGTGGTAGGATGATTTGTCCAGAAGATGGGAGGATGATGGAAAAGTAGTAAACTAAGATTTTGTTTGTCAAACTGCGGAGACGAGAAATGGCTGAAAAATGGTGTCGGGTCTGAAGGTCTGAAAGGAGAAAATGAGGAAAGAGAACATCTACATCAAAGAGACGTCACTGGAAGTAAGAGGTATGGGGCGCTGTATTACCCTGTATGTTTTGTAGTGATGGTCAATGGGTCCGCGAAAGAAAAACGGAAAACGGAACAACGGCCGCGGATGCACACAACGGTCGTGTGCATGAGGCCTTAGTAGTACAGTACTGACCGCCGCATTCTGAGTTACAAGCAGAATGAGTAGTATTCGTTGCACACACCAACAACACCCACAGGGTTATTTCACAAAAGGGTGAAGAGTTTGGAGAAGTGAACAATATAGGACAACATGGCTGATTTGAAAAAAATTCTCCAATCCAGCTCACTTTCCTATTCAGTTCTGTTGTCCTAGATTGTTCCCTTCTCCAAACTCTTCACCCTTCTGTGAATAACCCTGTGAGCGTCTGTTCATTGGTCTTCTTTAGTGACGTTTAACATATGGGATTATTTCCACCGCCCTGGTGTTTGCTGAAACTGCTTTAAACTATAAAGAAAAGTTTTGGAGAGTGTTTCTCTCTTTCTCAGGTCTGAAGCAAAACCGAGGAAGAAAGGAAAACTCTTGAAAACTTGTCTTTTAAGTATTAGGTTAGTACAATAAAAAGCTATCCCTGTATACCGCGATACTCTCGTATTTTGTAATCTTATTTATATATACTTATTTTTTTTTTTTTCAGTAGTATGATTAAGTAGTGAAAATTATTAGTGCCCCCCATTTTTGACTGTGGTATCTTATGTTCCCCCCCTATATATTGTTCCTAGAGTCGCCACTACTCACAGACTTTCACGGAAGGCAGCCACGATGCCTAAGGAAGGCATCGGGCTGCCTTCTCTGCCATCGGGTCCCGTCACAGCTGCGCGGGGTCCCGATGGCTGCTCCCTCCCCATACATTGCACAGGTCACGGTCATTGCTGACTGCGGCACATCTAGGGTTAATACGGCGCATACAGCAGGGGTCCGACTATCAGTGACTGCCGGACCTTTGTCGCTGATCGGGGGGGAAAAGCACCTGCACCTGCTCGATCAGTGCGCCATTATTAGTACGGCGCTCGGCGGCAAGTCACGTCCCGCAATGTCGTAGTATTACGGCGCTGGTCGGGAAGGGGTTAAGACTATGTAAAAAACTAAGTCAGTAAGCTGGGAGTCTCCATCTACAGTTGATCCTTTCCAGAGGATAATTTTCCTCAGATGATTCTGCATTGCTCAAAAATCCAATGGGTAAAAAAAGCAAACAATCTACTTAAAAGGCTGTATACCTGGTAGGTAGAGTCAACCTTTTAAAGATGGTCATGATGCTACAACTTCTATATGTCCTCCACAATGCCCTGGTCTGCCTCTAGACAGTTTTCATAGGATTAGCTCTATCTTCAGGGACTGGTGAAGGGGACAACCTAGAATAAAGCTGGAGACTCTACAGTATGCGGTGGGGGAACTGGCACTACCCAATCCGTGGATATATTACTTAGCAGCTCAAAGCAAACATTTTAAGGGTTGGTTGGAATCCAATACAGGAGATATGATGGGTCAGATAATAAGGCAAAATTTTGTGGGAGGGAGATTGTATGTGGATTCTGGAGGGATCAAGAGTCTATTGTGGACGAGCGTAACCCAATAATAGGGATAATGGAAAAAAGTCAAGCAACTGAGAGGTATTGCTGGGATCACGGAATATGTTCCTTTATGGAGCAATTCCCTTTTGCCGGAGTTTCTCTCCTTTACAGAGTTTAATAAGCGGAAGGACAAAAGTGTGATTAGTATAGGTAATCTAATAATCGGGTGTTTAGAACATTCACTAGCCTACAGGAGACCTACACCATTCCACGTGGGTGTTTTTACCAATAGCTGCAGATAAGGCATGTGTACAATACTATGGTTAAAAAATGTGGAGAGGTAGCCTCTAATGATGCTGCTTTGCAATTAATGGTCTCAAGAGGCGACAAGAAGGGATTAATCTCCATGATTTACCAAATGTTACTAGTAAAGATGAGCAAATTTTTCAAAAATTAGATTTGGCCGGTTCGCTGAATTTTTTTTATAAATTTGGTTCGATCCGAATTTATTCGCGGCAAATCGCATAAAAAAACTGCTATTTCCTGGTTGCCTTTATAGTGGTGTAGAACACTGTGCCTGTATAGTGGTGTAGAACACTGTGCCTGTATAGCGGTGTAGAACACTGTGCCTGTATAGCGGTGTAGAACACTGTGCCTGTATAGTGGTGTAGAACACTGTGCCTGTATAGTGGTGTAGAACACTGTGCCTGTATAGCGGTGTAGAACACTGTGCCTGTATAGTGGTGTAGAACACTGTGCCTGTATAGGGGTGTAGAACACTGTGCCTGTATAGTGATGTAGAACACTGTGCCTGTATAGTGGTGTAGAACACTGTGCCTGTATAGCGGTGTAGAACACTGTGCCTGTATAGTGGTGTAGAACACTGTGCCTGTATAGTGGTGTAGAACACTGTGCCTGTATAGTGGTGTAGAACACTGTGCCTGTATAGTGGTGTAGAACACTGTGCCTGTATAATGGAGTAGAACACTGTGCCTGTATAGTGGTGTAGAACACTGTGCCTGTATAGTGGTGTAGAACACTGTGCCTGTATAGTGGTGTAGAACACTGTGCCTGTATAGCGGTGTAGAACACTGTGCCTGTATAGCGGTATAGAACGCTGTGCCTTTATAGTGGTGTAGTACAATTACATTGGACCCGCTCGCACGTGTTGAGACTCAAACGCTATATTTTCAATTGGTCAGAGACCACTAATTGTCTCTGGGTTGACACGTGCTCTGGGTTAGCAGTTTTAAAATTTAACATTTATTATGTACCCATAAAATAATAACTAGAACTCACACATTAAAATTATCAGTGGTGCCTGTCTTATTGCACTATTCTGTGGTATAATTATACTAATAGGCCACTAGGGGGCACTAGAGCTCTTTTCTCCGGTGATATCTGTGGTCTAATTTTACTAGTGGTCACAGTTATTTATATTGCGCACTGTTAGTTCCACAGTGCGCTCCTTTAACTAAGAGCGTCCTCCCTGGGCACTAAGTACTGACATACATATCATACGCATTGGCTCGACATGGCACTTCACTGCCTAAAATCACATGTACAACACTCTGCCCCCCTTTATAGTGGTGTAGAACACTGTGCCTGTATAGTGGTGTAGAACATTGTGCCTGTATAGCGGTGTAGAACATTGTGCCTGTATAGCGGTGTAGAACACTGTGCCTGTATAGCGGTGTAGAACACTGTGCCTGTATAGCGGTGTAGAACGCTGTGCCTGTATAGCGGTGTAGAACGCTGTGCCTGTATAGTAGTGTAGAACACTGTGCCTGTATAGTGGTGTAGAACACTGTGCCTGTATAGTGGTGTAGAACACTGTGCCTGTATAGCGGTGTAGAACACTGTGCCTGTATAGCGGTGTAGAACATTGTGCCTGTATAGCGGTGTAGAACACTGTGCCTGTATAGCGGTGTAGAACATTGTGCCTGTATAGCGGTGTAGAACACTGTGCCTGTATAGCGGTGTAGAACACTGTGCCTGTATAGTGGTGTAGAACACTGTGCCTGTATAGTGGTGTAGAACACTGTGCCTGTATAGTGGTGTAGAACACTGTGCCTGTATAGCGGTGTAGAACACTGTGCCTGTATAGCGGTGTAGAACACTGTGCCTGTATAGCGGTGTAGAACACTGTGCCTGTATAGCGGTGTAGAACACTGTGCCTGTATAGCGGTGTAGAATACTGTGCCTGTATAGCGGTGTAGAACACTGTGCCTGTATAGCGGTGTAGAACATTGTGCCTGTATAGCGGTGTAGAACACTGTGCCTGTATAGCGGTGTAGAACATTGTGCCTGTATAGCGGTGTAGAACACTGTGCCTGTATAGTGGTGTAGAACACTGTGCCTGTATAGCGGTGTAGAACATTGTGCCTGTATAGCGGTGTAGAACATTGTGCCTGTATAGCGGTGTAGAACACTGTGCCTGTATAGTGGTGTAGAACACTGTTCCTGTATAGTGGTGTAGAACACTGTGCCTGTATAGTGGTGTAGAACACTGTGCCTGTATAGCGGTGTAGAACACTGTGCCTGTATAGTGGTGTAGAACACTGTGCCTGTATAGCGGTGTAGAACACTGTGCCTGTATAGCGGTGTAGAACATTGTGCCTGTATAGCGGTGTAGAACACTGTGCCAGTATAGTGGTGTAGAACACTGTGCCTGTATAGCGGTGTAGAACACTGTGCCTGTATAGCGGTGTAGAACACTGTGCCTGTATAGCGGTGTAGAACACTGTGCCTGTATAGCGGTGTAGAACACTGTGCCTGTATAGCGGTGTAGAACACTGTGCCTGTATAGCGGTGTAGAACACTGTGCCTGTATAGCGGTGTAGAACACTGTGCCTGTATAGCGGTGTAGATCACTGTGCCTGTATAGCGGTGTAGAACACTGTGCCTGTATAGCGGTGTAGAACACTGTGCCTGTATAGCGGTGTAGAACACTGTGCCTGTATAGCGGTGTAGAACACTGTGCCTGTATAGCGGTGTAGAACATTGTGCCTGTATAGCGGTGTAGAACACTGTGCCTGTATAGCGGTGTAGAACACTGTGCCTGTATAGCGGTGTAGAACACTGTGCCTGTATAGCGGTGTAGAACACTGTGCCTGTATAGCGGTGTAGAACACTGTGCCTGTATAGCGGTGTAGAACACTGTGCCTGTATAGCGGTGTAGAACACTGTGCCTGTATAGCGGTGTAGAACACTGTGCCTGTATAGCGGTGTAGAACACTGTGCCTGTATAGCGGTGTAGAACACTGTGCCTGTATAGCGGTGTAGAACACTGTGCCTGTATAGCGGTGTAGAACACTGTGCCTGTATAGCGGTGTAGAACACTGTGCCTGTATAGCGGTGTAGAACACTGTGCCTGTATAGTGGTGTAGAACACTATGCCTGTATAGTGGTGTAGAACACTGTGCCTGTATAGCGGTGTAGAACACTGTGCCTGTATAGCGGTGTAGAACACTGTGCCTGTATAGCGGTGTAGAACACTGTGCCTGTATAGTGGTTGTGGCAGAACCAACCTCGCCACTGGGTTTTGGAGGGGACTGGGTACTAGCCTCTTGCCCCAGGATTATGGGCCCTCTCATCAGCCCATGCAAAACTTAAACCCCATGGCGATTTGACTGTGTTTGTGGCATCTGAGCGCTCAGATCCAAGCCATATGGGGACATGTGGGGTTTTGAGATGTGTGACAGAACCATCTGTCTGTGTAATTGTATTGTATGTTATGTGAGGGTACCCAGTTAGCTCATTTTATTGTATTCATGTTGTCTGAGTGCCATTCACCTAATAATATGCACTCAGACTTGAGCTGTCTGGGAATGTGTTAAATGTCTATGTGTAATGTAAAGGGTGGGACATTGTATGTTTGAGTAAGTGAGGTCTGTTCCATTGTCTCTCTGTGTGTATTGGCGATGTCCTTTGTCCTGAGAGATAATTGAATTACTTCTCGGTTGTCTCCAGGACAGAGGATCTTGTGTATTCGTCTGTCTGTGATGATTGCATCAACCCAGTGTGAGGTAATTCTATCACGGACAGAGGGGAGGATTTCGTGTGGGAGTGTCTGAGTGTATTGTACGTGGTTATTGGCTGTTTTTACAAAACCCTGGGTTGGTAACTTTATTGGAAGATGTGTATAAAATGCTTGTGTGTTAAAATAAAGAGAGTTCCAGTTTTAACCCTCAAGGTGAAGTGTCGTCTCATTCTTGGGGGAGGATTTATGGTATGCTGTCCCAGTTTGACTGCTAGGAGTGAAGACCTATTCGTATGGTTCCTATTCAACTGTCTACAGCATTCAGAGGCTTGAAGAGGATTTATAGGCTTCTTCGGTTCGGTGATTGTGGTGTCTGCCAGAGTGCTTGGAAACCTCAGGAAAACGCTAGGAGCATCGTCAACGGAGGTACTCAGTCGGGGTGCCAGGTGATCCGTTACATTGGTGGCAAGCAGTGGGATGGCGTCCTAGTGCGAGGAGAAGCAGCTCAGAGACACTGGTAACGTGTGGAGTTAAAAATTGAGGGCAACGCTAGCACTCGTGCAGCGCCCCTGGGAGCAGAGGTATCCAGCGACTTGGAGCAGACAAGTATGGAAGGCTCTGAAGATGACTGGCTGGCCGAGGTGAGGCAGCGAGAGGCCCAGTATGGAGGTAATGTGTCCATGGATATATACCAGGCCATCTGGAACCATGTCACAGCCAAGCGACACGCAAGGATGGAACGAGAATTCCGACTGGCGAAAGAGAGAGAAATTGCCCAGCGGAAGGAGTGTTACAGCAGCCGAGCAGAGGCTGCATCCGAGGAGCTTAGCAGTCTCCCCCTGAGGCGGCCAGAGGAACCCGAAGTAGGGGTCCTCATAGACTGGTCCTGGGAGGACCCACAGATGGCAGGTGGAGATGGGACCGAGATCTCTCTACCAGTCCTACAGGGATGCTGGACGGTTGGTCCAGATCTCCAGCCATCTCCGCAGGGATACCAGGAGGAGGAGGTAAGCGAGCCCTCCCCTTCCCAGGTACTTCCCAACCGAGTTCTGGGGGCAGGGGATGAGCCTGCGATACCCACTGATCTCTCTCCCCAACCACAGGGGGACAGCACCCATAAATCCGATGGTGCAGATGGGACCGCGGTCTCTGCACCAGGCCTACCAGGATGCTGGACGGCCAGTTCAGATCCCCCACCAACCCTGCAGGAATGCCAGGAGGAGGAGGTAAGCGATTCCTCCTCTCCACAGCCGATCTGCAACAAGGTCCTGGGGATAGGATTCCCTGACCATATCCCAGCGGAAGAGCTGGCATCTGGGCAGAGCGCAGTCGGCCTCTGCCCTCCTCTATCCTCTTCTCCAGAGGCTGACTTTCCACAGGTTACCCCAGCAGAAGCGCTGACATCTGGGCAGAGCGCAGTCGGCCTCTGCCCTCCCCTATCCTCTTCTCCAGAGCCGGACTTCCCACAGGCCACCCCAGCGGAAAAGCTGGCATCTGGGCAGAGCGCAGTCGGCCTCTGCCCACCAAGTACCTACAGCTCCAAGCTAGAGAACCACAAGGGAGCAAGGAGTCGCAGATGCCCACTCAACAGCTGGGGACATACAAAATTCAACAGGTCCAGTATTGGGTTGTGGCTGGACTGCCAGACTAACTCAGGTACTGACCGTGAGGTCAGGTATCTGGTTAGTCTTCCCTGGGAGGGGGAGATGTGTGGCAAAACCAACCTCGCCACTGGGTTTTGGAGGGGACTGGGTACTAGCCTCTTGCCCCAGGATTATGGGCCCTCTCATCAGCCCATGCAAAACTTAAACCCCATGGCGATTTGACTGTGTTTGTGGCATCTGAGCGCTCAGATCCAAGCCATATGGGGACATGTGGGGTTTTGAGATGTGTGACAGAACCATCTGTCTGTGTAATTGTATTGTATGTTATGTGAGGGTACCCAGTTAGGCTACTTTCACACCTGCGTTTAGGTCGGATCCGTCTGGTATGTGCCCAGACGGATCCGCACCTATAATGCAAACGCTTAGATCCGTTCAGAACGGATCCGTTTGCATTACCATGAACAAAAAAAAAAAAAAAAATTTTTTTTTTTTTTTTTTTTTTTTGTTCATGATAATGCAAACGGATCCGTTTTGACTTTACATTGAAAGTCAATGGGAGACGGATCCGTTTGAAAATTGAGCCATACTGTGTCAACTTCAAACGGATCCGTCCCCATTGACTTACATTGTAAGTCTGGACGGATCCGTTTGCCTCCGCACGGCCAGGCGGACACCTGAACGCTGCAAGCTGCGTTCAGGTGTCCGCCTGCTGAGCGGAGCGGAGGACAAACGGAGCCAGACTGATGCATTCTGAGCGGATCCGCATCCATTCAGAATGCATTAGGGCTGGACGGATCCGTTCGAGGCCGCTTGTGAGCCCCTTCAAACGGAACTCACAAGCGGAGCCCCGAACGCTAGTGTGAAAGTAGCCTTAGCTCATTTTATTGTATTCATGTTGTCTGAGTGCCATTCACCTAATAATATGCACTCAGACTTGAGCTGTCTGGGAATGTGTTAAATGTCTATGTGTAATGTAAAGGGTGGGACATTGTATGTTTGAGTAAGTGAGGTCTGTTCCATTGTCTCTCTGTGTGTATTGGCGATGTCCTTTGTCCTGAGAGATAATTGAATTACTTCTCGGTTGTCTCCAGGACAGAGGATATTGTGTATTCGTCTGTCTGTGATGATTGCATCAACCCAGTGTGAGGTAATTCTATCATGGACAGAGGGGAGGATTTTGTGTGGGAGTGTCTGAGTGTATTGTACGTGGTTATTGGCTGTTTTTACAAAACCCTGGGGTGGTAACTTTATTGGAAGATGTGTATAAAATGCTTGTGTGTTAAAATAAAGAGAGTTCCTGTTTTAACCCTCAAGGTGAAGTGTCGTCTCATTCTTGGGGGAGGATTTATGGTATGCTGTCCCAGTTTGACTGCTAGGAGTGAAGACCTATTCGTATGGTTCCTATTCAACTGTCTACAGCATTCAGAGGCTTGAAGAGGATTTATAGGCTTCTTCGGTTCGGTGATTGTGGTGTCTGCCAGAGTGCTTGGAAACCTTTAGGAAAACGCTAGGAGCATCGTCAACGGAGTGTAGAACACTGTGCCTGTATAGTGGTGTAGAACACTGTGCCTGTATAGGGGTGTAGAACACTGTGCCTGTATAGCGGTGTAGAACACTGTGCCTGTATAGTGGTGTAGAACACTGTGCCTGTATAGTGGTGTAGAACACTGTGCCTGTATAGTGGTGTAGAACACTGTGCCTGTATAGCGGTGTAGAACACTGTGCCTGTATAGGGGTGTAGAACACTGTGCCTGTATAGTGGTGTAGAACACTGTTCCTGTATAGGGGTGTAGAACACTGTGCCTGTATAGTGGTGTAGAACACTGTGCCTGTATAGTGGTGTAGAACACTGTGCCTGTATAGTGGTGTAGAACACTGTGCCTGTATAGCGGTGTAGAACACTGTGCCTGTATAGTGGTGTAGAACACTGTGCCTGTATAGTGGTGTAGAACACTGTGCCTGTATAGTGGTGTAGAACACTGTGCCTGTATAGCGGTGTAGAACACTGTGCCTGTATAGCGGTGTAGAACACTGTGCCTGTATAGTGGTGTAGAACACTGTGCCTGTATAGTGGTGTAGAACACTGTGCCTGTATAGCGGTGTAGAACACTGTGCCTGTATAGTGGTGTAGAACACTGTGCCTGTATAGTGGTGTAGAACACTGTGCCTGTATAGGGGTGTAGAACACTGTGCCTGTATAGTGGTGTAGAACACTGTGCCTGTATAGCGGTGTAGAGCACTGTGCCTGTATAGTGGTGTAGAGCACTGTGCCTGTATAGCGGTGTAGAACACTGTGCCTGTATAGTGGTGTAGAACACTATGCCTGTATAGGGGTGTAGAACACTGTGCCTGTATAGTGGTGTAGAACACTGTGCCTGTATAGGGGTGTAGAACACTGTGCCTGTATAGCGGTGTAGAACACTGTGCCTGTATAGTGGTGTAGAACACTGTGCCTTGCAGTAACACTCATAGGGAGTCTGCTGTGGTAGTGAAATAATACTGTGAGTCAGTATGACAGGCAGATGACAGGCGTCGCTCTTAGAATCACTGCCCACTTCACTTATTTGGGCAGTCACGGGGCCAAAACTGACCAAATAACTCAAGGGCCTTACAGGTCGATGTTAGCGCCAAGAAGAAGTCCACTCCTTTTACACCGTCTTCAGCTGATTCCACATAGATGTCTACAGAACCTGTTCTATTAGACACGTATACAAGTAGAGCCCCCGACAGAGTGGAGAGGGGTCAGCAGTAAGTTTGTGTTGATGTCACTGATTATTTTGCCCTTCCTCTGATCCGTCAGAACAATAACCCACAAAAAACGGATCCTGTCTGTGGAGCATCTGCCTTCACTCGGTCAGTAATTCATCAGTATTGCTAATGCCAAAACAGAGATGACCGAGTAAACCATTCAAGAACCGCTGGGTTGCTGGTCAAGATACGACCACTAGATGACACCGGAAGCTCAGGTTTCTTGCTGCGACTCCTGCTGCCACAGTCCCTTACTCTACTGCGACATCTGCCTGCGCCAGAAACATTTAGGCCTCTGCCACTCACCTGTGTAGGGCCTGGCACGTCTCTGTCTGACATACTGTTAAATCAAATAAATAAATAAAAGGGAAATTAAAGCACCCCAAAAAAGTCTGTAATTTTTTCTCTTCACCACACAACGGCTAAAACGCCTCTTTTTCCCCCACTAATACAAGCCAAAAAATGATTTAGAACATATACAGTTGCAAGAAAAAGTATGTGAACCCTTTGGAATGATATGGATTTCTGCACAAATTGGTCATAAAATGTGATCTGATCTTCATCTAAGTCACAACAATAGACAATCACAGTCTGCTTAAACTAATAACACACAAAGAATTAAATGTTACCATGTTTTTATTGAACACACCATGTAAACATTCACAGTGCAGGTGGAAAAAGTATGTGAACCCTTGGATTTAATAACTGGTTGAACCTCCTTTGGCAGCAATAACTTCAACCAAACGTTTCCTGTAGTTGCAGATCAGACGTGCACAACGGTCAGGAGTAATTCTTCACCATTCCTCTTTACAGAACTGTTTCAGTTTAGCAATATTCTTGGGATGTCTGGTGTGAATCGCTTTCTTGAGGTCAGGCCACAGCATCTCAATCGGGTTGAGGTCAGGACTCTGACTGGGCCACTCCAGAAGGCGGATTTTCTTCTGTTTAAGCCATTCTGTTGTTGATTTACTTCTATGCTTTGGGTCGTTGTCCTGTTGCAACACCCATCTTCTGTTGAGCTTCAGCTGGTGGACAGATGGCCTTAAGTTCTCCTGCAAAATGTCTTGATCAACTTGGGAACGTGGAAATTAGTGATGAGCGGCAGGGGTAATATTAGAATATGCGATATTTCGTAAATATTTGGGCGAATATTCATCATAAATTTGTGAATTCGAGAATTCACGATAATTTTCTTGATTGCGAAAATCAGCAATGTAATATGCGCGTATTAGGCACGCAATACAGGCATGGGTCACTTTTGCTACATTTTTCAAGCTGCTAGAAGTTTCCTGAGACTGGAGAAAATGGTCGGCACGGCAGAACATTACAATAGCTTTATATGCAGATAGAGTGCTCCAACATATTCGCGATTGCGCAAATCGGCAATTATGTGCATATTTTTGCGCAATACGTGCAACTTCACATTTTAGCAGGTCTGACTACATATTACTGATTGGTGCACTATGTATTGTTGTGACATCTCAGCACTATGTCTGTAGCATGGATGTATGGATGTATGGATGTATATTTGCGATTAAAATTTGCTATTCGAATATTCGCGCCCAACACTAGTAGAAATATTTCCTTGTAATAACCCCTGTTAATGGCGGTATCACACAGCACTTGCACCCCAATAACAAGAACAGTTTGCTGGAATTACAGAGCAGTATAATGGTAATGTGGATCAGCAGTCAGTGCAGCAAGGTGTAATAGGATTGTTCCTATTCCCCAGGCTGTAACCTCCCCGACTGAACCCTGTTCTACAGAAATGCTGTGGAATGATTTCTTCCTATCCTTTCCCTACACCTTGAATAATCTTTCCCTGAACTTGTAAATCGCTTTTTTAGCACAATTACGTTTTTTCTAGCACTGTCCCTAGCGCCTGCTGACATCTCTCCCTGACCACAGACAGAGCAGAAGACAGATACCTGCCAGATCTATAGGCGTATGTACCAGATGCAGAATACTTGTAAATTCCTGCCACATATTGCCAATACCTGCTGGGACACTAGACTAAAGCTGTATAATTGTATGGATCAAAGCTGCATATTATACCATCAAGTAAAGACAAGTTGGCCCCTATTGTCTGTGTGGATTTCCATCATTCCTCCATTACTCCTATCAACAGCACTCAATTTTGTTGCATGTGAGCCAGGATACAGGAGTCCAGCCGTACCACAGGTAGGAGACACCGTTGACACTACTATACCTGCTATACAAAGACAATATCCCCCTCTGGCATCCCTAACTTAGTACATGAGCTATACCATCTTAAAGGGCCCTTCTACAGTACCTGCGCAAGCTGCAACTGGCGTCACAAACTTATACACATCTAAATCTGACCCACTGCATAGCAGCCCCAATGACTCAGTGTCCTGCTCATTGCAGGTCTATATCTGGCAACAAGGGAAGCAGAAAGGTAGAATATATAGTAGCTGGGACGGCTGACAGAACAGCTGAAAGGAAATGCTTCAGATTCCTAAATGGGACCAAAAGGATCACAAACCTAAGCAGGAAAACCTGGACCGGAATCCATTCTCACCATTAGGTCATGGAGCGATCTCCAGAGAAACCGAGCGTGTAGCCAACCCGCTGCGACCCTCTGACCCCAGGCACAACTGGTTCAGCGATAGGTTGTGACACCCCTGTGAAAATTACATTGGATCCAAACAAGTTCCCCAACGGTTGAAGAATTCCAATCTAAGGTTAACACTATGTTGATGCATGAAAAAGCAGTGTTTCTGAAAAGGGGATGCCCTCATAAGTATGACAAGCTGTGGAATCTATGGACGACGAGTAGTAGTCTTAATGTATGAGCGACTACTAACGAGATCAATGTCGGAGTGGGGGAGGGAGGGTAAGGGGGGTTTATTAGAGTTTTGGGTGGGGAGGAGGGGTGGAAGGGAATTGGATATTTTTGTATATGTACCTTGGCAAGTTAACTAACAGTTGTCATTGGATTGGAATATTTTGAAGATCATATTTTGTATATGAAAATATAATTATAAATAAAAAATGATCAGGTAAAAAAAAAAAGGCTGTATACCTTCCTGGCTTCACTCAATAATTGCCACAGTACCAGTAGCTCATGTTCTTAGAGTCTGGTTAAGCCATTTCGGAAAATATATAGAAGATGGAGTACCAAGGGAGGAGTTACTACAACAGTTACCAACCCTGAAGCTGCAGCAGACTTCCTCTGTGATTTCCCTGTAGATTCCCTAAGGGTTCTAGTGAAGAACATGGCACTTACTAATTCTGTTAGAAGATCTGGGTAGTGGGTACTCTTCCATTTGAGCCAGGAAGATTGTTCAGATCTTAGCTGGACAAACTGCTAGAAGCCAACAAGCAAGATAAAGCGTTAGTTTCTGCAGTCCAGATGAAAGAATTGGTCAAGGTTTTTTCGTCCTTTATCTCCTCCAGTCACCTCTGACTTCTCCAGTCATCTTTGCATTCTGTAGAGACCTCCATCCTTTCCAGACACCTTTGTCCCCTCCAGAAGATTCCTCTGTCTTCTCCAGACTCTGTCCTTTCCGGATTTCTCTGTCTATGCCAGTCTCCACTGTCCTCCACCAGACTACTCTCTCCCTGCCAGTCACCTGTGCCCCTCCATAGGAGGCCCCCATACATGTTAGATGATCAATTGATTTTAGCCAAAATTGTCAGGTCCAGCCGATATCCATCTAGTGTCTACGGCCAGCTTTATGCACAATTCTTTTTAACCTTTTAATTGATGACATGATGGACAGGATTGAGAACACAGTACAGAATACTTAAAACTGAGCTTGACTGCAAAATATTACACAAAGGCCAAGATAAACTTTAGTCGGGGGGAGAACTTTAGTTGGTGAATTTTAAAACTGTACCAAGGCTAAAGTATTTCTACGTAGACATAAAATCTAATACAAGTAGGGATAAGCAGCAGTACTCAATGTCAGGCAGCAGCTGCTAAAGCAAATAAGATATTAGGGTGTGTAGAAAGAGATGTATCTATTATTACCCCTTTATAAATCCCTTGTAAGGACACACCTTAAATATTAACTATCTGAACATATAATCAGGAACTTCAATTTCTCACATATATTATTACTGGCGCACAGTAATAATGAATGTGGTTTAGCCACCGTCAGTCAAAGTACTCCAGGGGGTCGCCTGACATGGGATGAGACTTTTTTGCACCTTTTTAAAAGTTAAACATCATAAATGAAACATCAAAGTTTTCTAATACGTAATCCCAACCAACTTTTCACTCCACTTTTGAAAGTGGCAAAGCAATCAAATCTTGCAAAATTTGAGCAAAAGTTGCAAAAATGTAAAAAATGTTGCACGCTTGCAACATTTTTGTGACACAAAACTGGTGTAGCGGATAGATAAATGTCCAATAAATGCCTTCATTTAGATGATTGGAGAAAATAAAAGATATCATTCTTACCTGTGGACATCATTGTGGAGAGAAGGATGGTGATTAACAGGAAGAACTTCATGGCTGAAGTCCACATTAGGGGAGATGCTTCCAGGTGCCTGCTCTCTGGATTCTGTGGCACCGGTTAATCTCAGGGAAAGGTGAAGCTGAGTCTAAAGGTTAAAAAGTGTGCCAGTCTTTAAAGGGCGACGTGGAATGTAAATGTTCTGGGCTGGAGCAGTACAGGGAAGTCATATCAGAAAGCAAATATTAAAATCATGGCATGGAGTGAGGCACAGTGGAAGTCTCTTTCTAGAAATGGTAACTAGTACCTAGTGCCATGACCTTTTATTTGGGGTGGGCAGCACATTTATAGTTAATATTTCAGATAATAATTTAGTATCAGTATGTCAAGGACAAGATCTACAACCATATAAAACATAGTCTGAACACAGTCCAAGGTCGGTACAGGCTGAGTATGTGTGTATTCTGGATAGCAATTCCAAAGTTGGGGCAGGCAGCAAGTAACAGAATCGTTAGACAGGCAAGGTAAGGTACACAGGTAGTCAGACAGGAGATCACACTTTCGCTGGTTACTAGAGACTAGAAAACCTCAAAGCTCAGGGAAGCTGGTGGATCCATAGCCCAGTGTTAGGAGAATTTCAAAAATCTCTCCAATTGAGACACAGTCATCGGAATCAAAAGGTAGGTGCAGTTTATTTCCTGCCGGCAGTGAGACAACCAAATAACACACGATACAATGTTGTCTAGCTGTGCCAAGGTGTTGTCTGACTATATCAGGAAGACAGGCTGTATAAAAGGCTCCTTATCCATACTAATATAAGCCCTGTGTTCGTGCTCAGGGCTGGTGTCCGTGCGTGCCGATTATTGAATTGCGCATGCGCGGCCCGCTGGCCAATCAACACGCAGCGCACCACACGCCGCCTGCACTGCCCACACCAGCGCGCCCTCCTATCACAGCCGCCCCACACGCCACCCGTACCGCCCACACCTGCATCGGCAATACACGGCACACTACACGCCACCCACGCCAGCGCGCCTTCCTATCACAGCCGTCCCACGCGCCTCCCCTACTGCCCATACCCGCTCCGGCCAATCACACTACCTCCTATAGTGTGCTCTCCACAGCCACAGTCTCAGCACCACCAGTCAGTGCCAGCCATCTCAGCCACCAGTCACAGTGCCAACAGTCTCAGCCACCAGTCAATGCCAGTCATCTCAGCCATCAGCAACAGCCACCATTCACAGTGACTGCAGTCTCAGCCACAGCCAACAGTCTCGGCCACCAGCCATGACAATTAATAAAGCTCAGGGGCAAACCTTAGAAAAAGTTGGCATTTACTTGCCAGAACCAGTATTCAGCCACGGTCAGTTGTTGCGTTATCAAGAGTTAGAACTTTTTCAGATGTGGTTGTAAAGGTTGTAGATGGTCCTGAACAAGGCAAACTGTTGCCAAATTCAGACAGAATATTTACAAGAAATGTTGTCTATAAAGAAATTTTATAGAAAACTTTCAAGAGGTAAAAAAATACATTTTACCTGAATATCTGCTTCTGATATTGTATATTGCAGATTGTTACAAAGTTTTACACTTAGGCAATAAACAGGTCTGCAAAAAAAAAATTTCAAGAGCTGTTTTGGTTATTCCACATAATTTTTATGTTTTTTGGTGCGCTAAATCCGTATATGACCTCCATTTTGTCATAGGACATCACATTTCCTGACAATTTAGGTAACTATGTTAAATAAGGCAATACCTAAAAATAAATGGAAATAGACTTACAAAAAGTATTATTACAATTTTTTCATGAAAATCCTTTTTTGAACTGAAATGAACTCACTTACACACACTAAACTTGATTCTTCTTCCCTGTGAGGCTCCTCTTGGTGCATTTACGCTTGTGAGTAGCATCTGGAATGTCTCTCTGAAGCATCCAATAGTAGTCTGCCATTATTGTAATGCTCCATTTCCCCTGGTATCTCCTTTCCATCTTTTTAATGTCTTGGTGGAATCATTCACCTTGTTCCTCACTCACAGCTACCAAATTTTCAGGAAAGTAGTCAAGGTGGGACTGGAGGAAATGCACTTTTAAACTCATCAGGCAACCTAAAGCTTGAAATGCTTTCAGCATTCGTCCGACGATCTTTTTGTAGTGAGGATCTTTGTCATTGCCTAAAAATTTCTGTATGACTTCTTTAAATGCAATCCTCCCTTCTTTTTGAGGATCCGTCATGGTATTGACAAACTCTTGATAAACTATAAGCCTTCTAATATCTGGTCCGACAAACACATCTTCCTTCAATTTTGCCTCCGACAGGCCTGGAAACTTGGTGACCAAGTATTTGAAGCATTCTCCATCTATTGAAAGTGATTTCACGAATTACTTTATCAATCCCAATTTTATGTGAAGAGGTGGTAGAAGAAATTTATGAGAAGGTACCAAAGTTTCTCTGAGAACATTTTTTTCACTGACTGTTAGCACCGTTGGCTGCCAACTCTTCTTGGTCCAGTGATTTTGTCGGTCTCGACTGTCCCATAGACACAGAAAACAAGGGTATTTGGTATACCCAGCTTGTTGCCCGAGCAGCATGCACAAAACCTTCAAGTCCCCACACACTTGCCAACCATGGTCTTCATATTTAAGTTTACGAAGAACCAATTCCAAGTTCTCGTAGGTTTCCTTCAAGTGTACGGAATGACCTACAGGTATGGAAGCATAAAAACCACCGTTGTGGAGTAAAACTGCTTTGAGAATTTTTGAAAAATATATAAAAAGACGCCATTGCTCTGAATCATATAGGATTTCAAATTGACCCATCAGACCTTCGACATCGATGCAATAAACCAACTTGTCTGCGAAGTAAGGAACGAACTCCTTTTCACGATGTCTGAACTATGAAGATGACACTCCTGGCAACAATAAATTCCTGCTTTTCAGCCTTGATCCAAGCAACTCAGCTGCATCTTTGGGAACATTCAAGTCTCTTACGAAATCATTCATCTCCTCCTGAGAAAACAATTTTGATCTTGTATCATCTTCAAAGTCAAAACTTGATTCGTCATCTGGTTCAGGTATGACTTCACCTTCATAGGAGCTAGGTATTTCTTCCAAGGTAGCAGGGGGCTTGGGTACTGGTATATCTGTGCAATGAGGGATGGGACGAATTGCTGAGTGAAGATTGGGGTATGAAATGGAATGCTTCCATTTGGAATTAAACCCTTTCACATCGCATGAACAAAAGTAACAGTCGTCACTATGGTTCTTTTGCTCTCGCCATACCATAGGGTTCCCATAACAGAAAGATTTTTTCTTACCCTTGAACCAGTTTCGGAGGTCCTCAACACACCGTTTGCACACTTTATGAGGCGCCCAAACTTTATCTTGATCTCCAATTTTTAGTCCAAAGTATGCGA
Source organism: Bufo bufo (assembly GCF_905171765.1). Classification (NCBI taxonomy): domain Eukaryota; kingdom Metazoa; phylum Chordata; class Amphibia; order Anura; family Bufonidae; genus Bufo; species Bufo bufo. The sequence continues at coordinate 10,862,509 of NC_053389.1, forward strand.
AGTATACTTTTTTCACAAAGTCTGTAATATTCTGCTGTTGCTTCAACACTGTATATTCACCACAGTAGAAACAGAAACTGTCTTGCGAATTAATACACTTTCGCTGAGCCATAATATAACGGTTGAAGAATGACGAGCTAACACGATCTGTGATGAAAAACCTAGAACCAAGAACCTGATGATAATTCGTGGACTGCAGGAGAGAGCAGCTCTGTGTCTGTACACCAGACGTCACAGTGCTGGCCATGTCCCCCTGCACTGACCAGAGCTGCTGCTATCTGCCCTGTGTCTCCCTCCCACTGGATTCTTCAGGAAAGATTAACCCCTTCTATCATTAGAAGCACAGACTCAGGGCTGAGGCTTACACATATAGCATGCTGCTGAGTATCCCAGTAGTCAGACATGTCCCTCAGAGCAGCACTTGTATTCACCCCTTTGCAGGGGCAAAGGGGAAGAGATTGTTTACCTGCAAATAACAACAAAGGGCCAAGATGAGAACTAGGGAAATGAGGAAATAGAATTTTGGTTCCATAAAACCTGCTTATGTATATATTGCTGATCATCAGATTTACAGTGCTATTTTTTTTTACATAACTCGGACAACCCATTTAAGGTTTTTTTGGCATTTTATATCTTAAGTGCACTTATGTGAAACCCATAATGTAAAAAAAAAATACCCAAAAATTTTTAAAAAAAATTTAAGACAATTTAGCATTTTGTGGCAAATTATGATGTCTAGGAGTTTTTTCAATATTTTATTTGTTTTCACCACACCAAAATACATGGAAATTAGATGAAGATAATCAAACAGCTTTTTAGTCGCAGACCAGTGAATTATACAATGTGGTTAAATTCCCTTGCTTTTTAATATAGACTGTTCCTATTAATGTTTATGCACTACTGTTCTAGTGCCCGTTATTGTAACGGGCTTAATGTCTAGTGTAAGTATAATGGCGGTAAGCTAAATTAAAAGAAAATAATTGCTGTAATTATGCGGTTTTCATATTTTGCATAAAACGTATAACAAGATGTTTCTATAGAATATGGCAGGAAGTCAAGACCGGATGTTCTGCAGACTCTCTGACCAAGAGGTTTATGCGCTATTCTTCTAAGGGCTCATGCACACAAACTTATTTTCTTTCCGTGTCCGTCCCTTTTTTTTTGCGGACCGTATACGGAACCATTCATTTCAATGGGTCAGCAAAAAAAACAGAAGTTACTCCGTGTGCATTCCGTTTCCGTATGTCCGTATTTCCGTTCCGCAAAAAAATAGAACATGTCCTATTATTGTCAGCATTATGGACAAGGATAGGACTGTTCTATTAGGGGCCAGCTGTTCCGTTCTGCAAAATACGGAATGCACACGGACGTCATCCGTATTTTTTGCGGACTTCAAAATACATACGGTCGTGTGCATGAAGTCAGAGATCTTTACTAGTGATGAGCGGCAGGGGTCATATTCGAATTCGCGATTGTAATGGACCATTTCAGCAGACAAGGGGTTAAAATCTGTTTAGGCGATATGCCCCTTTTCTGAGAGACAGGCACAGCTACTGCAGAACACCAAACTCCCGAACTGGATACAAAGTAGCACTCCAAACTGGAACCTCACGAATGGCTGCTAGCAGACGAACAGGAATCAGCTTACACTCCTGGCAATCAGTCTCTAACAGCATACAGTGGATCCCCCCAATAACGAGACAAGGCTCTGTGTTGAGGGTCAAGCAGTGGTCTGAGGTGCTGGCACACCCAGCCTGGTTTTTATTACAGTTGTTGCAATTACAGGTCCGCCCACAGGGAGGTATAAAACAACCAAGCCCATCTGGTGTACACGCCCCTAGGGGACCAGAAGGAAGACTTGTGACATAGGACAGATATGCAGCACTGTAGGATACACAGAGACAATACATCCCCACAATGCATCATGGTTTCCTCCTCTCTGCCCTGGAGACACCCGAGGCGTAATCCAATTATCTCTCAAGACAAAGAGAAATCACCAATACACATGTGGATATAACAGGACAGACATCACCATTTAAACACACAATGGGACAATGGCACAATAGAAACACACCCGCATATTCCTCCCAAGCTGACAAGTTACACTTATTATAAATTGTTACAACTTTGTGAGTTTACATTGGCCATACATATAACTAACATCAATTTAAACAGTATAACTTGGGGACAAACCTATCCAAAATTCACTTGAATAGGTTCAGGGGTTTAAAAGTTAGTATGGGCCATAATCCTGAGGAAAGAGGCTGATAAACAGGCCTCTCCAAAACCCAGTGGCGAGGTTGGTTTTGCCACAGCGATATTTCGCGAATATTTTGTAGAATATTCGTTGAATATTCACAAATTCGAAAATTCCCGATTTTTTTTTACTAGAAAAATCGGCAAGGTAATGATTGTGTAATATGTGAATTTTCGGAATTTGAATTTTCGGATTCAAATTTTTTATTGCAAATTTTTCAACTTACAACTATTAGACAAAGAAGATTATAGCACTATATTAGCTAAATTGCTCTATATTTGATTTTTTTCGAATATTCGCTTTATTGCTATAACGTAGTTTTTTCGAATATTCGTAATATTCTAAAACAAGAATATATAGCAATATAGCGAATATTCAAAAAAAACGAATATAGAGCAATTTAGCTAATATAGTGCTATAATCTTCTTTGTCTAATAGCTGCAATTTTTTTCTCATCTGAAGTTCAGATTGGAAAAAAATTACAACTTTAAAAAAAAAGATTATAGCAGTATATTAGCTAAATTGCTCTATATTAGTTTTTTTTCGAATATTCGCTATATTGCTATAACTTAGTTTTTTTGAATATTCATAATATTCTAAAACAAGAATATATAGCAATATAGCGAATATTCGAAAAAACTAATATAGAGCAAAATTCGCAAACACTACTACTCCTAAAGTCAAGTATATTGCAGCCTTCTTATTGGCCCACAAGCTAGAAGCAGGGAGGGATCATGTGTACTGATTAAAAAAAATCGAATAAAAAAAAAAAAAAAAGGGGGGGGAAATTTTGAATATTCGAAATTACGAATATATATCACTATATTCGAAATATTCGCGAATTTTCGAAATTCGATAAAAATTCGAAATTCGAATATTCGTGATCAACACTAATATTTACAAGAAATAATATATGATATATATTTCAAAAACTTTTCCCACACCCAGCTAAGGCTACTTTCACACTAGCGTTCAGAGAGGATCCGTCTTATGTCTGCTCAGACGGATCCGCTCCTATAATGCAGACGTTTGTATCCGTTCAGACTTTACATTGAAAGTTAATGGGGGACGGATCCGTTTGAAGATTGAGCCATATGGTGTCATCTTCAAGCGGATCCGTCCCCATTGACTTCCATTGTAAGTCTGGGCGGATCCGCTCGCCTCCGCACGGGCAGGCGGACACTCGAACGCTGAGCGGAGCGGAGGCTGAACGCTGGCAGACTGATGCATTCTCAGCGGATCCGCGTCCACTGAGAATGCATTAGAGCTGAACGGCTGCGTTCGGGACCGCTTGTTAGTAGCCTAAATAAGGAGGCTGATCAGCACTTTAATTATCAGCTGGGCAGAGAGCAAAAGCGAAGTATTAACTCTTGCAGTGCTGACAATAAAGTTCACTGATCACTAGTCCCAATACACACAGGGAGAGTGAAGCAATGACCGTGCCTACCTGAGACAGGAGGGAAGTGGCGGACACAGCTGCCAGCCTAATGCCTCATTCACACATCAGTGTTCGGTCAGTGATTTCCATCAGTGATCTTGAGCCCAAACCAGGTGTGGCTCTAAACACAGAACAGGTGCAGATCTTTCCCTCATACCTCATGTCGTTGGAGGCTCCAACCCTGGTTTTGGCTCACAATCACTGATGGAAATCACTGACCAAAACACTGACGTGTGAATGAGGCATAACACTGGTAGAACTCATGGGGAGCATGACACAGAGATTCTCCCTATGTTGTTCTTGGAATCCCTGTGTCATGCCCCGCCCCCTCAATAGGCAAAAAAAACACAATGTATCAGTTTTGCCTGGACTTTTCTTTTAACACCTTCAGGACCCAGGACGAGAATGCTTGTCCTAAATGGCCGTCACTCTGCACCCCAGGATGAGCATTCTCGTCCTGCAGTCCTTCCTCCCCCATGTGCGGTGCCGCAATCAGCAGCACGGATCCGACTGTTACTGACAGCCGGATCCCTGCTGCATCAACCAGCATTGGTGATAACACCGATGCCGGTGGATTAACCCCTCTTATGCCGCAGTTAGCGCTGACCGCCGCATATGGAAGGTTTGCGCTCCCTCTCCTTTGCCATCGGGTCCCCGAGCTGCGGGATGGGTCTCCTAGGCAAAGTAATAAAGTGTGAAAAGTGTTTTTTAATAATAAAAAAAATTAAAGTTTCAAGTAAAAAAAAAAAAGCGTCCTTTTCCCAAAATAAAGTTAAAAAAATAGGAAAAAATAGGAAAAGAAAGAAAAGTAAATATATATGAGCTATCGCCGCGTTCGTAAGAATCTGCTCTATAAAAATACCACATGACCTAACCCCTCAGGTAAACACAGTAAAAAAGATAAAATAAAAATGGTGTAAAAACAAGCCTTACATCACAAAAAGTGTAATACCAAGCGATCAAATTGTCATACACACCATAAAATAGTACCAATAAAATTGTCATCTCATACCAAAAAAATAAGCCCCTACATAAGACAGTCTCACAAAAAAAAAAAACTATGGCTTTCACAATATGAAGACACAAAAAAATATTTTTTTTCAAAAATACTTTATTATGTAAAACTGAAACAAACAACCAAAAAAGTAGTCATACATGGTATTGTCGCGTCCATAACAACCTGCTCTATAAAAATACCACATAATCTAACCTGTCAGATGAATATTGTAAATAACAAAAAATTTGAATGGTGCCAAAACAGCTATTTTTTGTTACCTTGCCTCACAAAAAGTGTAATATAATATATGTACCCTAAAAATAGAACCAACAAAACTGCCACCTTATCCTGTAGTTTCCAAAATGGGCTCTTTTTTTGGAGTTTCTACTCTAGGGGTGCATCAGGGGGTCTTCAAATATGACATGGAAACTTAAAATTATCCCAGTTAAATCTGCCTTCCAAAAACCATATGGCGTTCCTTTCCTTCTCCGCCCTGCCGTGTGCCCGTATGGCAGTTTACGACCACATATGGGTGTTTTTGTAAACTATAGAATCAGGGCAGTAAATATTGAGTTTTGTTTGGCTGTTAACCCTTGCTAGTGGAAAAAAATTGATTAAAATGGAAAATCTGCCAAAAAAGTGAAATTCTAAAATTTCATCTCTAGTTTCTAAATTGGGGTCATTTCTGGGTGGTTTCTATTATGTAAGCCTCACAAAGTGACTTCAGACCTGAACTAAAGTGGGTTTTGGAAATTTTCTGAAAAATTTCAAGATTTGCTTCTAAACTTCTAAGCCTTCTAACGTCCACAAAAAATAAAATGGCATTCACAAAATGATCCAAACATAAAGTAGACATATGGGGAATGTAAAGTATTAACTATATTTAGAGTTATTACTATCTATTATAAAAGGAGATAAATTGAAGTTTGGAGATTTGCAAATTTTTCAATTTTTTTTTGTAAAATTTGTATTTTTTTTTTATAAAAATGACATTTTTTGACTCAATTTTACCACTGTCATTAAGTACAATATGTGATGAGAAAACAGTCTCAGAATGGCCTGGATAAGTAAAAGCATTGTAAAGTTATTACTACATAAAGTGACAGATGTCAGATTTGCTAAAAATGGCCTGGTCCTTAGGCCTCTTTCACACGGGCGAGTTTCTGCACGGATGCGATGCGTGAGTTGAATGCATTGCACCCGCACTAAATCCCGACCCATTCCTTTCTATGGGGCTGTTTACATGAGCGGTGATTTTCACGCATCACTTGTGCGTTGCGTGAAAATCGCAGCATGCTCTATTTTGTGTGTTTTTCACGTAATACAGGCCCCATAGAAATGAATAGGGTTTGCTTGAAAATCGCAAGCATCCGCAAGCAAGTGCAGATGCAGTGCGATTTTCACGCACGGTTGCTAGGAGACGATCGGGATGGAGACCCGATCATTATTATTTTCCCTTATAAAATGGTTATAAGGGAAAATAATAGCATTCTGAATACAGAATGTATAGTAAAATAGCGCTGGAGGGGTTAAAAAAATAATAATAATAATTCAACTCACCTTAATCCACTTGATAGCGCAGCCGGCATCGCTTCTGTCTTCTTTCTTTGCTGTGTGCAGGAACAGGACCTGTGGTGACGTCACTCCGGTCATCACATGATCCATCACATGATCTTTTACGATGGTGATGGATCATGTGATGGACCATGTGATGACCGGAGTGACGTCACCACAGGTCCTGTTCCTGCACACAGCAAAGAAAGAAGACAGAAGCGATGCCGGCTGCGCGATCAAGTGGATTAAGGTGAGTTAAATTATTATTATTATTTTTTTAACCCCTCCAGCGCTATTTTACTATGCATTCTGTATTCAGAATGCTATTATTTTCCCTTATAACCATGTTATGAGGGAAAATAATACAATCTACAGAACACCGATCCCAAGCCCGAACTTCTTCACAGAAGATCGGGTTTGGGTACCAAACATGCGCGATTTTTGCACTCACAGGGAAAAATCGCGCCTGTTCCCGCAACGTACCCGCACCTTTTCCCGCAACGCCCGTCTGAAAGAGGCCTTAAGGTGAAAAATGGCAAGGTCCTTAAGGGGTTAAGGTCTTTAAAAAGGAAAACATCTCACATCTTCATAGACTATTCACTGAGAAGGTAATATCGAAATAGCATATCATGTTTGGGCTGACACCTTTTACATATGAGATATGACGTGTGTTACAAAATCAACATTTTTTTAAATATTTTTGACTCCTGTGTGTGCTGTGCAGTTGTGAAATAGATGATATCTAAAGGCAAACATGTGAGTCAAGAGTTGTTTCTTAGAAATTAGTGATGAGCGGCATGGGCAATATTCAAATTCGTGATATTTCTTGAATATTTGGGCGAATATTCGCCATATATTCGCAAATTAGAGAATTCATTATCTCCATTCATTATTTTCGGCAATTGAAAAATTTTCGATAAAAATTTGCATTACGAAAATTTGCAATCAACACTACTCCTAAAGTCAAAGATATTGCAGCCTTCTCATTGGCCCACAAGCTAGAAGCAGGGAGGGATCATGTGCACTGATTTAAAAAAATCTAGAATTTTCGAAATATGAATATATATCACTATGTTCTAAATATTTGCGAATTCTCGAAGTGCCGATATTCGCAATAAAAATTCGCAATTCGAATATCCATCATCAATATTAGTACTGATAGGTTTATGGCAATGAAAAGATCTAGACCAAAAGTTATGGGTGCAGTTGCAAGAGGGGCAGAGGTGGCTTTCACAATAGGGCTCTGGTGGCTGACGAAACCCGAAGACAACAGAGTAATAAATTGCACATGATTGTTGGGGGCACTATTTCAGTTGTATCGGGGCCCAAAGGCTTCAGGTTATCCGTTTAACACTACTTGACCATAGAGTTTCTGATGGGAGTCTGCTTTGCCATTTGTATGTTTTGAACTCTGCCTCAAGAAGTGTCTCTTCTTGATGTGGTTCTCCCATGGAATACACTTCAAGTTAGCCATAGATTCCAGCAATGGTGCTAGCCTATAGGAAAATCCTTTGTGTGAACACTTACTTAAAATGGTTTTATACAAAAAAAAAAATAACAATGAAAATTTCATAGAGTGGTGCCTGAAAGTTTGTAAGCTCTTCAAATTTGTCTATATTTCTGCATAAATGCAATATTAAAAATATTAGATTTAAATATTTATTTATTGAGGAAAATTCTCCAATATCACATGTCCGTGAGTGGTAAAAGTATGTGAACCCTTGCTTTCAGCATCTAGTTTGTTCTTTATCTACTTTTAGGACGCGTGAAAATCTGATATAGGTCATATGTACAGTAGCTCACAAAAGTCAGTCCACCCCTCACATGTCTGAAAATTTTATTATATCTTTTCCTGCAACAACATTGAATATCGAAAACTTTGATTTAATGTAAAGTAGTCCGTGTACAGCTTGTATAACAGTGTAAAGTAGTCAGAGTACGGCTTGTATAACAGTGTAAAGTAGTCAGAGTACAGCTTGTATAAAAGTGTAAAGAAGTCAGAGTACAGATTGTATAACAATGTAAAGTAGTCAGAGTACAGCTTGTATAACAGTGTAAAATAGTCAGTGTAAAGTAGTCAGTGTACGGCTCATATAACAGTGTAAAGTAGTCAGTGTACAGCTTCTATAACAGTGTACAGTAGTCAGTGTACAGCTTGTATAACATAGTAGAGTAGTCAGTGTAAAGCTTGTATAACAGTGTAAAGTAGTCAGAGTACAGCTTGTATAACAGTGTAAAGTACTCAGTGTACAGCTTGTATAACAGTGTAAAGTACTCAGAGTACAGCTTGTATAACAGTGTAAAGTAGTAAGAGTACAGCTTGTATTACAGTTTAAAGTAGTCAGTGTACAGCTTGTATAACAGTGTAAAGTACTCAGAGTACAGCTTGTATAACAGTTTAAAGTACTCAGAGTACAGTTTGTATAACAGTGTAAAGTAATCAGTGTAAAACTTGTATAACAGTGTAAAGTAGTCCGTGTACGGCTTGTATTACAGTTTAAAGTAGTCAGTGTACAGCTTGTATAACAGTGTAAAGTAGTCAGTGTACAGCTTGTATAACAGTGTAAAGTACTCAGAGTACAGCTTGTATAACAGTTTAAAGTACTCAGAGTACAGTTTGTATAACAGTGTAAAGTAATCAGTGTAAAACTTGTATAACAGTGTAAAGTAGTCCGTGTACTGCTTGAATAACACTATAAAGTAGTGAGAATACAGCTTGTATAACAGTGTAAAGTAGTCAGTGTACAGATTGTATAACAATGTAAAGTAGTCAGTGTACAGCTTGTATAACAGTGTAAAGTAGTCAGTGTAAAGCTTGTATAACAGTGTAAAGTAGTCAGTGTACAGCTTGTATAACAGTGTAAAGTAGTCACAATACAGCTTGTATAACAATGTAAAGTAGTTAGTGTACTTCTTGTGTAACAGTGTAAAATAGTCCATGTACTGCTTGTATTACATTGTAAAGTAGTCAGTGTACTGCTTGTATTACATTGTAAAGTAGTCAGAGTACAGCTTGTATAACAGTGTAAAGTAGTCAGTGTAAAACTTGTATAACAGTGTAAAGTATTATTGTAAAGTAGTCAGAATACAGCTTGTATAACAGTGTAAAGTAGTCAAATTACAGCTTGTATAACAGTGTAAAAAAGTCAGTGTACAGCTTGTATAACAGTGTAAAGTATTCAGTGTAAAGTAGTCAGTGTACATCTTGTATAACAGTGTAAAGTAGTCAGAGTACAGCTTGTATAACAGTGTAAAGCAGTCAGTGTAAAACTTGTATAACAGTGTAAAGTAGTCAGAGTTCAGCTTGTATAACAGTGTAAAGTAGTAAGAGTACAGCTTGTAAAACAGTGTAAAGTAGTCAGTGTACAGCTTGTATAACAGTGTAAAGTACTCAGAGTACAGCTTGTATAACAGTTTAAAGTACTCAGAGTACAGTTTGTATAACAGTGTAAAGTAATCAGTGTAAAACTTGTATAACAGTGTAAAGTAGTCCGTGTACTGCTTGAATAACACTATAAAGTAGTGAGAATACAGCTTGTATAACAGTGTAAAGTAGTCAGTGTACAGATTGTATAACAATGTAAAGTAGTCAGTGTACAGCTTGTATAACAGTGTAAAGTAGTCAGTGTAAAGCTTGTATAACAGTGTAAAGTAGTCACAATACAGCTTGTATAACAATGTAAAGTAGTTAGTGTACTTCTTGTGTAACAGTGTAAAATAGTCCATGTACTGCTTGTATTACATTGTAAAGTAGTCAGTGTACTGCTTGTATTACATTGTAAAGTAGTCAGAGTACAGCTTGTATAACAGTGTAAAGTAGTCAGTGTAAAACTTGTATAACAGTGTAAAGTATTATTGTAAAGTAGTCAGAATACAGCTTGTATGACAGTGTAAAGTAGTCAAATTACAGCTTGTATAACAGTGTAAAAAAGTCAGTGTACAGCTTGTATAACAGTGTAAAGTACTCAGAGTACAGCTTGTATAACAGTGTAAAGTAGTCAGTGTAAAGCTTGTATAACAGTGTAAAGTAGTCAGTGTACGGCTCGTATAACAGTGTAAAGTAGTCAGTGTACAGCTTGTATAACAGTGTAAAGTACTCAGAGTACAGCTTGTATAACAGTGTAAAGTACTCAGAGTACAGCTTGTATAACAGTGTAAAGTAGTCAGTGTACGGCTCGTATAACAGTGTAAAGTAGTCAGTGTACGGCTCGTATAACAGTGTAAAGTACTCAGTGTACAGCTTGTATAACAGTGTAAAGTACTCAGAGTACAGCTTGTATAACAATGTAAAGTAGTAAGAGTACAGCTTGTATTACAGTTTAAAGTAGTCAGTGTACAGCTTGTATAACAGTGTAAAGTACTCAGAGTACAGCTTGTATAACAGTTTAAAGTACCCAGAGTACAGTTTGTATAACAGTGTAAAGTAATCAGTGTAAAACTTGTATAACAGTGTAAAGTAGTCCGTGTACTGCTTGAATAACACTATAAAGTAGTGAGAATACAGCTTGTATAACAGTGTAAAGTAGTCAGTGTACAGATTGTATAACAATGTAAAGTAGTCAGTGTACAGCTTGTATAACAGTGTAAAGTAGTCAGTGTAAAGCTTGTATAACAGTGTAAAGTAGTCAGTGTACAGCTTGTATAACAGTGTAAAGTAGTCACAATACAGCTTGTATAACAATGTAAAGTAGTTAGTGTACTTCTTGTGTAACAGTGTAAAATAGTCCATGTACTGCTTGTATTACATTGTAAAGTAGTCAGTGTACTGCTTGTATTACATTGTAAAGTAGTCAGAGTACAGCTTGTATAACAGTGTAAAGTAGTCAGTGTAAAACTTGTATAACAGTGTAAAGTATTATTGTAAAGTAGTCAGAATACAGCTTGTATGACAGTGTAAAGTAGTCAAATTACAGCTTGTATAACAGTGTAAAAAAGTCAGTGTACAGCTTGTATAACAGTGTAAAGTATTCAGTGTAAAGTAGTCAGTGTACATCTTGTATAACAGTGTAAAGTAGTCAGAGTACAGCTTGTATAACAGTGTAAAGCAGTCAGTGTAAAACTTGTATAACAGTGTAAAGTAGTCAGAGTTCAGCTTGTATAACAGTGTAAAGTAGTAAGAGTACAGCTTGTAAAACAGTGTAAAGTAGTCAGTGTACAGCTTGTATAACAGTGTAAAGTACTCAGAGTACAGCTTGTATAACAGTTTAAAGTACTCAGAGTACAGTTTGTATAACAGTGTAAAGTAATCAGTGTAAAACTTGTATAACAGTGTAAAGTAGTCCGTGTACTGCTTGAATAACACTATAAAGTAGTGAGAATACAGCTTGTATAACAGTGTAAAGTAGTCAGTGTACAGATTGTATAACAATGTAAAGTAGTCAGTGTACAGCTTGTATAACAGTGTAAAGTAGTCAGTGTAAAGCTTGTATAACAGTGTAAAGTAGTCACAATACAGCTTGTATAACAATGTAAAGTAGTTAGTGTACTTCTTGTGTAACAGTGTAAAATAGTCCATGTACTGCTTGTATTACATTGTAAAGTAGTCAGTGTACTGCTTGTATTACATTGTAAAGTAGTCAGAGTACAGCTTGTATAACAGTGTAAAGTAGTCAGTGTAAAACTTGTATAACAGTGTAAAGTATTATTGTAAAGTAGTCAGAATACAGCTTGTATGACAGTGTAAAGTAGTCAAATTACAGCTTGTATAACAGTGTAAAAAAGTCAGTGTACAGCTTGTATAACAGTGTAAAGTACTCAGAGTACAGCTTGTATAACAGTGTAAAGTAGTCAGTGTAAAGCTTTTATAACAGTGTAAAGTAGTCAGTGTACGGCTCGTATAACAGTGTAAAGTAGTCAGTGTACAGCTTGTATAACAGTGTAAAGTACTCAGAGTACAGCTTGTATAACAGTGTAAAGTACTCAGAGTACAGCTTGTATAACAGTGTAAAGTAGTCAGTGTACGGCTCGTATAACAGTGTAAAGTAGTCAGTGTACGGCTCGTATAACAGTGTAAAGTACTCAGTGTACAGCTTGTATAACAGTGTAAAGTACTCAGAGTACAGCTTGTATAACAATGTAAAGTAGTAAGAGTACAGCTTGTATTACAGTTTAAAGTAGTCAGTGTACAGCTTGTATAACAGTGTAAAGTACTCAGAGTACAGCTTGTATAACAGTTTAAAGTACCCAGAGTACAGTTTGTATAACAGTGTAAAGTAATCAGTGTAAAACTTGTATAACAGTGTAAAGTAGTCCGTGTACGGCTTGTATTACACTTTAAAGTAGTCAGTGTACAGCTTGTATAACAGTGTAAAGTAGTCAGTGTACAGCTTGTATAACAGTGAAAAGTAGTCAGTGTAAAGCTTGTATAACAGTGTAAAGTAGTCACAATACAGCTTGTATAACAATGTAAAGTAGTTAGTGTACTTCTTGTGTAACAGTGTAAAATAGTCCATGTACTGCTTGTATTACATTGTAAAGTAGTCAGTGTACTGCTTGTATTACATTGTAAAGTAGTCAGAGTACAGCTTGTATAACAGTGTAAAGTAGTCAGTGTAAAACTTGTATAACAGTGTAAAGTATTCAGTGTACTGCTTGTATAACAGTGTAAAGTAGTCAGAATACAGCTTGTATGACAGTGTAAAGTAGTCAAATTACAGCTTTTATAACAGTGTAAAAAAGTCAGTGTACAGCTTGTATAACAGTGTAAAGTATTCAGTGTAAAGTAGTCAGTGTACATCTTGTATAACAGTGTAAAGTAGTCAGAGTACAGCTTGTATAACAGTGTAAAGCAGTCAGTGTAAAACTTGTATAACAGTGTAAAGTAGTCAGAGTACAGCTTGTATAACATAGTAGAGTAGTCAGTGTACAGCTTGTATAACAGTGTAAAGTAGTCAGAGTACAGCTTGCATTACAGTGTAAAGTAGTCAGTGTAAAGCTTGTATAACTGTGTAAAGTAGTCAGTGTAAAGCTTGTATAACAGTGTAAAGTAGTCAGTGTAAAGCTTGTATAACAGTGTAAAGTAGTCAGACTACAGCTCGCATAACAGTGTAAAGTAGTCAGAGTACAGCTTGTATAACAGCGTAAAGTACTCAGTGTACAGCTTGTATAACAGTGTAAAGTAGTCCGTGTACTGCTTGTATACCAGTGTAAAGTAGTCCGTGTACTGCTTGTATAACAGTGTAAAGTAGTCAGTGTACAGCTTGTATAACAGTGTAAAGTAGTCAGTGTACAGCTTGTATAACAGTGTAAAGTAGTCAGTGTACAGCTTGTATAACAGTGTAAAGTAGTCCGTGTACTGCTTGTATAACAGTGTAAAGTAGTCAGAGTACAGCTTGAATAACACTATAAAGTAGTGAGAATACAGCTTGTATAACAGTCTAAAGAATTCAGAGTACAGCTTGTATAACAGTGTAAAGAAGTCAGTGTACAGTTTGTATAACACTGTAAAGTAGTCAGTGTACAGATTGTATAACAATGTAAAGTAGTCAGAGTACAGCTTGTATAACAGTGTAAAATAGTCAGTGTAAAGTAGTCAGTGTACAGCTTGTATAACAGTGTAAAGTAGTCAGTGTAAAGCTTGTATAACAGTGTAAAGTAGTCAGTGTACGGCTCGTATAACAGTGTAAAGTAGTCAGTGTACGGCTCGTATAACAGTGTAAAGTACTCAGTGTACAGCTTGTATAACAGTGTAAAGTACTCAGAGTACAGCTTGTATAACAGTGTAAAGTAGTCAGTGTACGGCTCGTATAACAGTGTAAAGTAGTCAGTGTACGGCTCGTATAACAGTGTAAAGTACTCAGTGTACAGCTTGTATAACAGTGTAAAGTAGTAAGAGTACAGCTTGTATTACAGTTTAAAGTAGTCAGTGTACAGCTTGTATAACAGTGTAAAGTACTCAGAGTACAGCTTGTATAACAGTTTAAAGTACCCAGAGTACAGTTTGTATAACAGTGTAAAGTAATCAGTGTAAAACTTGTATAACAGTGTAAAGTAGTCCGTGTACGGCTTGTATTACAGTTTAAAGTAGTCAGTGTACAGCTTGTATAACAGTGTAAAGTAGTCAGTGTACAGCTTGTATAACAGTGTAAAGTACTCAGAGTACAGCTTGTATAACAGTTTAAAGTACTCAGAGTACAGTTTGTATAACAGTGTAAAGTAATCAGTGTAAAACTTGTATAACAGTGTAAAGTAGTCCGTGTACTGCATGAATAACACTATAAAGTAGTGAGAATACAGCTTGTATAACAGTGTAAAGAATTCAGAGTACAGCTTGTATAACAGTGTAAAGTAGTCAGTGTACAGATTGTATAACAATGTAAAGTAGTCAGTGTACAGCTTGTATAACAGTGTAAAGTAGTTAGAGTACAGCTTGTATAACAGTGTAAAGTAGTCAGTGTAAAGTTGTCAGGGTACAGCTTGTATAACATAATAGAGTAGTCAGTGTAAAGCTTGTATAACAGTGTAAAGTAGTCACAATACAGCTTGTATAACAATGTAAAGTAGTTAGTGTACTTCTTGTGTAACAGTGTAAAATAGTCCATGTACTGCTTGTATTACATTGTAAAGTAGTCAGTGTACTGCTTGTATTACATTGTAAAGTAGTCAGAGTACAGCTTGTATAACAGTGTAAAGTAGTCAGTGTAAAACTTGTATAACAGTGTAAAGTATTCAGTGTACTGCTTGTATAACAGTGTAAAGTAGTCAGAATACAGCTTGTATGACAGTGTAAAGTAGTCAAAGTACAGCTTGTATAACAGTGTAAAAAAGTCAGTGTACAGCTTGTATAACAGTGTAAATTAGTCAGAGTACAGCTTGTATAACATAGTAGAGTAGTCAGTGTACAGCTTGTATAACAGTGTAAAGTAGTCAGAGTACAGCTTGCATTACAGTGTAAAGTAGTCAGTGTAAAGCTTGTATAACAGTGTAAAGTAGTCAGTGTAAAGCTTGTATAACAGTGTAAAGTAGTCCGTGTACTGCTTGTATAACAGTGTAAAGTAGTCAGAGTACAGCTTGAATAACACTATAAAGTAGTGAGAATACAGCTTGTATAACAGTCTAAAGAATTCAGAGTACAGCTTGTATAACAGTGTAAAGAAGTCAGTGTACAGATTGTATAACAATGTAAAGTAGTCAGAGTACAGCTTGTATAACAGTGTAAAATAGTCAGTGTAAAGTAGTCAGTGTACGGCTCATATAACAGTGTAAAGTAGTCAGTGTACAGCTTGTATAACAGTGTAAAATAGTCAGTGTAAAGTAGTCAGTGTACGGCTCATATAACAGTGTAAAGTAGTCAGTGTACAGCTTGTATAACAGTGTAAAGTAGTCAGTGTAAAGCTTGTATAACAGTGTAAAGTAGTCAGAGTACAGCTTGTATAACAGTGTAAAGTAGTCAGTGTAAAGCTTGTATAACAGTGTAAAGTAGTCAGAGTACAGCTTGTATAACAGTGTAAAGTACTCAGTGTACAGCTTGTATAACAGTGTAAAGTACTCAGAGTACAGCTTGTATAACAGTGTAAAGTAGTCAGTGTAAAGCTTGTATAACAGTGTAAAGTAGTCAGTGTACGGCTCGTATAACAGTGTAAAGTAGTCAGTGTACAGCTTGTATAACAGTGTAAAGTACTCAGAGTACAGCTTGTATAACAGTGTAAAGTATTCAGAGTACAGCTTGTATAACAGTGTAAAGTAGTCAGTGTACGGCTCGTATAACAGTGTAAAGTAGTCAGTGTACGGCTCGTATAACAGTGTAAAGTACTCAGTGTACGGCTTGTATAACAGTGTAAAGTACTCAGAGTACAGCTTGTATAACAATGTAAAGTAGTAAGAGTACAGCTTGTATTACAGTTTAAAGTAGTCAGTGTACAGCTTGTATAACAGTGTAAAGTACTCAGAGTACAGCTTGTATAACAGTTTAAAGTACCCAGAGTACAGTTTGTATAACAGTGTAAAGTAATCAGTGTAAAACTTGTATAACAGTGTAAAGTAGTCCGTGTACGGCTTGTATTACACTTTAAAGTAGTCAGTGTACAGCTTGTATAACAGTGTAAAGTAGTCAGTGTACAGCTTGTATAACAGTGAAAAGTCGTCAGTGTAAAGCTTGTATGACAGTGTAAAGTAGTCACAATACAGCTTGTATAACAATGTAAAGTAGTTAGTGTACTTCTTGTGTAACAGTGTAAAATAGTCCATGTACTGCTTGTATTACATTGTAAAGTAGTCAGTGTACTGCTTGTATTACATTGTAAAGTAGTCAGAGTACAGCTTGTATAACAGTGTAAAGTAGTCAGTGTAAAACTTGTATAACAGTGTAAAGTATTCAGTGTACTGCTTGTATAACAGTGTAAAGTAGTCAGAATACAGCTTGTATGACAGTGTAAAGTAGTCAAATTACAGCTTTTATAACAGTGTAAAAAAGTCAGTGTACAGCTTGTATAACAGTGTAAAGTATTCAGTGTAAAGTAGTCAGTGTACATCTTGTATAACAGTGTAAAGTAGTCAGAGTACAGCTTGTATAACAGTGTAAAGCAGTCAGTGTAAAACTTGTATAACAGTGTAAAGTAGTCAGAGTACAGCTTGTATAACATAGTAGAGTAGTCAGTGTACAGCTTGTATAACAGTGTAAAGTAGTCAGAGTACAGCTTGCATTACAGTGTAAAGTAGTCAGTGTAAAGCTTGTATAACTGTGTAAAGTAGTCAGTGTAAAGCTTGTATAACAGTGTAAAGTAGTCAGTGTAAAGCTTGTATAACAGTGTAAAGTAGTCAGACTACAGCTCGCATAACAGTGTAAAGTAGTCAGAGTACAGCTTGTATAACAGCGTAAAGTACTCAGTGTACAGCTTGTATAACAGTGTAAAGTAGTCCGTGTACTGCTTGTATACCAGTGTAAAGTAGTCCGTGTACTGCTTGTATAACAGTGTAAAGTAGTCAGTGTACAGCTTGTATAACAGTGTAAAGTAGTCAGTGTACAGCTTGTATAACAGTGTAAAGTAGTCCGTGTACTGCTTGTATAACAGTGTAAAGTAGTCAGAGTACAGCTTGAATAACACTATAAAGTAGTGAGAATACAGCTTGTATAACAGTCTAAAGAATTCAGAGTACAGCTTGTATAACAGTGTAAAGAAGTCAGTGTACAGTTTGTATAACACTGTAAAGTAGTCAGTGTACAGATTGTATAACAATGTAAAGTAGTCAGAGTACAGCTTGTATAACAGTGTAAAATAGTCAGTGTAAAGTAGTCAGTGTACAGCTTGTATAACAGTGTAAAGTAGTCAGTGTAAAGCTTGTATAACAGTGTAAAGTAGTCAGTGTACGGCTCGTATAACAGTGTAAAGTAGTCAGTGTACGGCTCGTATAACAGTGTAAAGTACTCAGTGTACAGCTTGTATAACAGTGTAAAGTAGTAAGAGTACAGCTTGTATTACAGTTTAAAGTAGTCAGTGTACAGCTTGTATAACAGTGTAAAGTACTCAGAGTACAGCTTGTATAACAGTTTAAAGTACCCAGAGTACAGTTTGTATAACAGTGTAAAGTAATCAGTGTAAAACTTGTATAACAGTGTAAAGTAGTCCGTGTACGGCTTGTATAACAGTGTAAAGTAGTCAGTGTACAGCTTGTATAACAGTGTAAAGTAGTCAGTGTACAGCTTGTATAACAGTGTAAAGTACTCAGAGTACAGCTTGTATAACAGTTTAAAGTACTCAGAGTACAGTTTGTATAACAGTGTAAAGTAATCAGTGTAAAACTTGTATAACAGTGTAAAGTAGTCCGTGTACTGCATGAATAACACTATAAAGTAGTGAGAATACAGCTTGTATAACAGTGTAAAGAATTCAGAGTACAGCTTGTATAACAGTGTAAAGTAGTCAGTGTACAGATTGTATAACAATGTAAAGTAGTCAGTGTACAGCTTGTATAACAGTGTAAAGTAGTTAGAGTACAGCTTGTATAACAGTGTAAAGTAGTCAGTGTAAAGTTGTCAGGGTACAGCTTGTATAACATAATAGAGTAGTCAGTGTAAAGCTTGTATAACAGTGTAAAGTAGTCACAATACAGCTTGTATAACAATGTAAAGTAGTTAGTGTACTTCTTGTGTAACAGTGTAAAATAGTCCATGTATTGCTTGTATTACATTGTAAAGTAGTCAGTGTACTGCTTGTATTACATTGTAAAGTAGTCAGAGTACAGCTTGTATAACAGTGTAAAGTAGTCAGTGTAAAACTTGTATAACAGTGTAAAGTATTCAGTGTACTGCTTGTATAACAGTGTAAAGTAGTCAGAGTACAGATTGTATAACAGTGTAAAAAAGTCAGTGTACAGCTTGTATAACAGTGTAAAGTAGTCAAAGTACAGCTTGTATAACAGTGTAAAAAAGTCAGTGTACAGCTTGTATAACAGTGTAAATTAGTCAGAGTACAGCTTGTATAACATAGTAGAGTAGTCAGTGTACAGCTTGTATAACAGTGTAAAGTAGTCAGAGTACAGCTTGCATTACAGTGTAAAGTAGTCAGTGTAAAGCTTGTATAACAGTGTAAAGTAGTCAGTGTAAAGCTTGTATAACAGTGTAAAGTAGTCAGTGTAAAGCTTGTATAACAGTGTAAAGTAGTCAGACTACAGCTCGCATAACAGTGTAAAGTAGTCAGAGTACAGCTTGTATAACAGCGTAAAGTACTCAGTGTACAGCTTGTATAACAGTGTAAAGTAGTCCGTGTACTGCTTGTATAACAGTGTAAAGTAGTCCGTGTACTGCTTGTATAACAGTGTAAAGTAGTCAGTGTACAGCTTGTATAACAGTGTAAAGTAGTCAGTGTACAGCTTGTATAACAGTGTAAAGTAGTCAGAGTACAGCTTGTATAACAGTGTAAAGTAGTCAGTGTAAAGCTTGTATAACAGTGTAAAGTAGTCAGTGTAAAGCTTGTATTACAGTGTAAAGTAGTCAGACTACAGCTCGCATAACAGTGTAAAGTACTCAGAGTGCAGCTTGTATAACAGTGTAAAGTAGTCAGTGTATGGCATGTATAACAGTGTAAAGTAGTCCGTGTACTGCTTGTATAACAGTGTAAAGTAGTCTGTGTACTGCTTGTATAACAGTGTAAAGTAGTCAGAGTACAGCTTGAATAACACTATAAAGTAGTGAGAATACAGCTTGTATAACAGTCTAAAGAATTCAGAGTACAGCTTGTATAACAGTTTAAAGTACTCAGAGTACAGATTGTATAACAGTGTAAAGAAGTCAGTGTACAGTTTGTATAACACTGTAAAGTAGTCAGTGTACAGATTGTATAACAATGTAAAGTAGTCAGAGTACAGCTTGTATAACAGTGTAAAATAGTCAGTGTAAAGTAGTCAGTGTACGGCTCATATAACAGTGTAAAGTAGTCAGTGTACAGCTTGTATAACAGTGTAAAGTAGTCAGTGTAAAGCTTGTATAACAGTGTAAAGTAGTCAGAGTACAGCTTGTATAACAGTGTAAAGTACTCAGTGTACAGCTTGTATAACAGTGTAAAGTACTCAGAGTACAGCTTGTATAACAGTGTAAAGTAGTAAGAGTACAGCTTGTATTACAGTTTAAAGTAGTCAGTGTACAGCTTGTATAACAGTGTAAAGTACTCAGAGTACAGCTTGTATAACAGTTTAAAGTACCCAGAGTACAGTTTGTATAACAGTGTAAAGTAATCAGTGTAAAACTTGTATAACAGTGTAAAGTAGTCCGTGTACGGCTTGTATTACAGTTTAAAGTAGTCAGTGTACAGCTTGTATAACAGTGTAAAGTAGTCAGTGTACAGCTTGTATAACAGTGTAAAGTACTCAGAGTACAGCTTGTATAACAGTTTAAAGTACTCAGAGTACAGTTTGTATAACAGTGTAAAGTAATCAGTGTAAAACTTGTATAACAGTGTAAAGTAGTCCGTGTACTGCTTGAATAACACTATAAAGTAGTGAGAATACAGCTTGTATAACAGTGTAAAGAATTCAGAGTACAGCTTGTATAACAGTGTAAAGTAGTCAGTGTACAGATTGTATAACAATGTAAAGTAGTCAGTGTACAGCTTGTATAACAGTGTAAAGTAGTCAGAGTACAGCTTGTATAAAAGTGTAAAGTAGTCAGTGTAAAGTTGTCAGGGTACAGCTTGTATAACATAGTAGAGTAGTCAGTGTAAAGCTTGTATAACAGTGTAAAGTAGTCACAATACAGCTTGTATAACAATGTAAAGTAGTTAGTGTACTTCTTGTGTAACAGTGTAAAATAGTCCATGTACTGCTTGTATTACATTGTAAAGTAGTCAGTGTACTGCTTGTATTACATTGTAAAGTAGTCAGAGTACAGCTTGTATAACAGTGTAAAGTAGTCAGTGTAAAACTTGTATAACAGTGTAAAGTATTCAGTGTACTGCTTGTATAACAGTGTAAAGTAGTCAGAATACAGCTTGTATGACAGTGTAAAGTAGTCAAAGTACAGCTTGTATAACAGTGTAAAAAAGTCAGTGTACAGCTTGTGTAACAGTGTAAAGTAGTCAGAGTACAGCTTGTATAACATAGTAGAGTAGTCAGTGTAAAGCTTGTATAACAGTGTAAAGTAGTCAGACTACAGCTCGCATAACAGTGTAAAGTAGTCAGAGTACAGCTTGTATAACAGTGTAAAGTACTCAGTGTACAGCTTGTATAACAGTGTAAAGTAGTCCGTGTACTGCTTGTATAACAGTGTAAAGTAGTCCGTGTACTGCTTGTATAACAGTGTAAAGTAGTCAGTGTAAAGCTTGTATTACAGTGTAAAGTAGTCAGACTACAGCTCGCATAACAGTGTAAAGTACTCAGAGTACAGCTTGTATAACAGTGTAAAGTACTCTGTGTACAGCTTGTATAACAGTGTAAAGTAGTCAGTGTTTGGCATGTATAACAGTGTAAAGTAGTCCGTGTACTGCTTGTATAACAGTGTAAAGTAGTCCGTGTACTGCTTGTATAACAGTGTAAAGTAGTCAGAGTACAGCTTGAATAACACTATAAAGTAGTGAGAATACAGCTTGTATAACAGTGTAAAGTAGTCAGTGTACTGCTTGTATAACAGTGTAAAGTAGTCAGAGTACAGCTTGAATAACACTATAAAGTAGTGAGAATACAGCTTGTATAACAGTCTAAAGAATTTAGAGTACAGCTTGTATAACAGTTTAAAGTACTCAGAGTACAGATTGTATAACAGTGTAAAGTAGTCAGTGTACAGTTTGTATAACAGTGTAAAGTAGTCAGTGTACGGCTTGTATAACATAGTAGAATAGTTAGTGTAAAGCTTGTATAACATTGTAAAGTAGTCAGAGTACAGCTTCTATAACAGTGTAAAGTAGTCAGAGTACAGCTTGTATAACAGTGTAAAGTAATCAGTGTACTGCTTGTATAAGCAATTATACCAGTGAAATCTGCCTTCCAAAAACCATATAGCGTTTCATTCCTTCTCTGCCCTACCGTGTGCCCATACAGCAGTTTACGACCATATATGGAGTATTTCTGTAAACTACAGAATCAGGGCAATAAATATTGAGTTTTGTTTGGCTGTTAACCCTTGCTTTGTTAGTGGAAATTTTTTTTATTAAAAATGGAAAATCTGCCAAAAAAGTGAAATTCAGAAATTTCATCTCCTTTTACATTCATTATTGTGGAACACCTAAAGGGTTAAAGTTTTTAAAATCAGTTTTAAATACCTTGAGATGTGTAGTTTCTAAACTGGGGTCATTTCTGGGTGGTTATACAAGCCGTACAGCTTTTGTAAGCTTCTGTACATATGACCTAAATAAGATTTTCACGCGTACTAAAAGTAGATAAAGCTTGAATAACAGTGTAAAGTAGTCAAAGTACAGCTTGAATAAGAGTGTAAAGTAGTCAGTACTACAGCTTGTATAACAGTGTAAAGTAGTCAGTGTACGGCTTGTATAACAGTATAAAGTAGTCAGTGTATGGCTTGTACAAGTAATCAGAGTACGGCTTGTATAAGCAATTATACCAGTGAAATCTGCCTTCCAAGAACCATATAGCGTTCCTTTCCTTCTCCGCCCTGCCGTGTGCCCATACAGCAGTTTATGACCACATATGGGGTGTTTCTGTAAACTACAGAATCAGGGCAATAAATATTGCCGCACACTGGCCACCAATGATATTCAAACTGGGGAGGGAGGGGGGTCTTCCCCCTGCTGCCTGGCAGCCCCTGATCTCTTACAGGGGGCTATGATACGCACAATTAACCCCTTCAGGTGCGGCACCTGAGGGGTTAATTGTGCTGATCACAGCCCCCTTTAAGAGATCGGGTCCTACCAGGCAGCAGGGGGCAGTCATGTACACAGTTCGTAGTATATTCTAACTTGAAGCGTCCCCATCACTATGGGAACGCCTCTGTGTTAGAATATACTGTCGGATATGAGTTTCACGATCTAACTCAAATCCGATGGTATATTCTAACATAGAGGCGTTCCCATGGTTATGGGGACACTTCAAGTTAAAATATACCATCGGATTGGAGAAAACTCTGATCCTATGGTATATTAACTCCTGACTACATTGAAAGTCAAAGGGGGACGGATCCGTTTGCAATTGCACCATATTGTGTCAACGTCAAACGGATCCGTCTACATTGACTTGCATTGTAAGTCAGGACGGATCCGTTTGGCTCCGCATGGCCAGGCGGACACCAAAACGACTTTTTTTTCATGTCCGTTGATCCTCCAAAAATCAACGAAGAACGGTCACGGATCACGGACCAACGGAACCCCGTTTTGCGGACCGTGAAAAAATACTGTCGTGTGCATGAGGCCTAAGGTGAAAATGGCAGGGTCCTTAAGGGGTTAAGGTCTTTAATATGAAAACATGTCACATCTTCATAGACTATTCACTGAGAAGATAATATCGAAATAGCATATCATGTTTGGGCTGACACCTTTTACGTATGACGTGTGTTACAAAATCAACATTTTTTTTAATATTTTTGACTCCTGTGAGTGCTGTGCACTTGAGAAACAGTTGATATCTAAAGGCAAACATGTGAGTCAAGAGTTGTTTCTTAGTAATGAGCTAGTACGAAAAACACGTTTATGGTACTGATTAGTGATGAGCGGTAGAGATGTCCCGAACTATTCGCCGGCGAACAGTTCCCGGCGAACATCACTTGTTCGCGTTGGCCGCGGCGGGCGAACATATGCGATGTTCGGTCCGCCCCCTATACGTCATCATTGAGCAAACTTTGACCCTGTACCTCACAGTCAGCAGACACATTCCAGCCAATCAGCAGCATACCCTCCCTCCCAGACCCTCCCACCTCCTATCAAAAAGCAAGGACAGCATCCATCTTAGATTCATTCGGAAGCTGCAGTGTTAGTGAGAGCAGGGAGAGTGCTGCTGCTGCTGATTTAATAGGGAAATCGTTAGCTAGGCCAGTGTTCTGTGTCCACTCCAGTCCTCAAAGACTCATCTGATCTGCTGTAAGGACAGCGTCCTGACAGCACCCCAAAAAAGCCCTTTTTAGGGCTAGTACATGAGTCTGCTTTTTTTTCTTTTTTTTCCTCTGTAATCTAATTGCAGTTGCCTGCCAGCGTGTGTGTCAGGCCCACAGCGTGTACTGTGCCCACTACTGCCAGTGCCCACCACTCATATCTGGTGTCACAGTAGCTTGCACGCATAGTACCACTAATCGGAAAAAAAATGACAGGCAGAAGAAGGCCACCCCGCAGGGGCCGTTGTGGTCGTGGTGCTGTGATTTCCTTTGGCCCTAGAATAATGCCCAGTGTTCAGAGGCCACGTACCCTGAACTCGAAAAGTTCTGAGGACATAGTTGACTGGCTAATACAGGACACCCAATCTTCTACAGCTTCTGCTCGGAACCTTGAAGCACCATCCTCCTCCAGCTCAGCTTCAAGCTGGTGGAGTCTGAGGCCTTCAAAAAATTTGTAGCTATTGGGACACCGCAGTGGAAGGTACCCGGCCGAATTTTTTTTTCACAAAAGGCAATCCCCAACCTGTACTCTATTGTGGAAAAGGAAGTCATGGCATGTCTGGCACACAGTGTTGTGGCAAGGGTCCATCTGACCACTGATACCTGGTCTGTAAAGCACGGTCAGGGCAGATATACAGTCAGGTTCATAAATATTGGGACATCGACACAATTCTAACATTTTTGGCTCTATACACCACCACAATGCATTTGAAATGAAACGAACTAGAAGTGCTTTAACTGCAGACTGTCAGCTTTATTTTGAGGGGATTTACATCCAAATCAGGTGAACGGTGCAGGAATTACAACAGTTTGCATATGTGCCTCCCATTTGTTAAGGGACCAAAAGTAATGGGACTTAATAATAATCATAGATCAAACTTAGAATTTTTAATACTTGGCTGCAAATCCTTTGCAGTCAATTACAGCCTGAAGTCTGGAAAGCATAGACATCACCAGACGCTGGGTTTCATCCCTGATGATGCTCTGCCAGGGCTCTACTGCAACTGTCTTCAGTTCCTGCTTGTTCTTGGGGTATTTTCCCTTCAATTTTGTCTTCAGCAAGTGAAATGCATGCTTAATGGGATTCAGGTCAGGTGATTGACTTGGCCATTGCATAACATTCTACTTCTTTCCCTTAAAAAACTCTTTGGTTGCTTTTGCAGTATGCTTTCGGTCATTGTCCATCTGCACTGTGAAGCGCCGTCCAATGAGTTCTGATGCAATTGGCTGAATATTAGCAGATAATATTGACCAAAACACTTCAGAATATATCCTGCTGCTTTTGTCAGCAGTCACATCATCAATAAATACAAGAGAAGCAGTTCCATTGGCAGCCGTACATGCCCACGCCATGACACTACCGCCACCATGCTTCACTGATGAGGTGGTATGCTTAGGATCATGAGCAGTTTCTTTCCTTCTCCATACTCTTCTCTTCCCATCACTCTAGTACAAGTTGATCTTGGTCTCATCTGTCCATAGAATGTTGTTGCAGAACTGTGAAGGCTTTTTTAGATGTCTTTTGGCAAACTCTAATCTGGCCTTCCTGTTTTTGAGGCTCACCAATGGTTTACATCTTGTGGTGAACCCTCTGTACTCACTCTGGTGAAGCCTTCTCTTGATTGTTGACTTTGACACACATACACCTACCTCCTGGAGAGTGTTCTTGATCTGGCCAACTGTTGTGAAGGGTGTTTTCTTCACCAGGGAAAGAATTCTTCGGTCATCCACCACAGTTGTTTTCTGTGGTCTTCTGGGTCTTTTGGTGTTGCTGAGCTCACCGGTGTGTTCCTTCTTTTTAAGAATGTTCCAAACAGTTGTTTTGGCCACGCCTAATGTTTTGCTATTTCTCTGATGGGTTTGTTTTGTTTTTTCAGCCTAATGATGGCTTGCTTTACTGATAGTGACAGCTCTTTGGATTTCATCTTGAGAGTTGACAGCAACATATTCCAAATACAAATAGCACACTTGAAATGAACTCTGGACCTTTTATCTGCTCATTGTAATTGGGATAATGAGGGAATAACACACACCTGGCCATGGAACAGCTGAGAATCCAATTGTCCCATTACTTTTGGTCCCATAACAAGTGGGAGGCAAATATGCAAACTGTTGTAATTCCTACACCGTTCACCTGATTTGAATGTAAATACCCTCAAATTAAAGCTGACAGTCTGCAGTTAAAGCACATCTTGTTTGTTTCATTTCAAATCCATTGTGGTGGTGTATAGAGTAAAAAATGTTAGAATTGTGTCGATGTCCCAATATTTATGGACCTGACTGTATCACGTACACTGGGTAAACCTGCTGACGGCTGCCAAGCATGGAATGCGTGGCTCTGCGGAGGAGTTGGTGACACCGCCACGACTTGCAGGCAGGCCTGCTGCCACCTCCTCTACTCCTCCTACTCCATCCTCTTCGCTAACCTCCTCGGCTGAGTCCTCTTCTGCTGCTGCGTCTTGCTCCACATCAACTGCACCCCCCAGTTCCCCAGGGGCTATTCCACATCCCGGATACGACAGTGTCACGCCGTCTTGGGGTTGACTTGCCTGAAAGCAGAGAGTCACACCGGACCAGTACTCCTGTCCGCCCTGAACGCACAGGTGGATCAGTGGCTGACTCCGCACCAACTGGAGATCAGCAAAGTGGTGTGTGACAACGGAAGCAATTTGTTGGCGGCATTGAATTTGGGCAAGTTGACACAAGTGCCGTGCATGGCACATGTGTTGAATCTGATCGTACAACGCTTTGTGCATAAGTACCCAGGCTTACAGGATGTCCTCAAGCAGGCCAGGAAGGTGTGTGGCCATTTTAGGCGTTCCTACACGGCCATGGCGCACTTTTCCGATATTCAGCGGCGAAACAACATGCCAGTGAGGCGCGTTATTTGCGACAGCCCGACACGTTGGAATTCAACACTCCTAATGTTCGACCGCCTGCTCCAACAAGAAAAAGGAGGTGACAAACTTAGTCAGTCGCACCAAAGGCACCATCAGCGACATCATCCCATTTGTTTTCTTCCTGGAGCATGCCCTGCGAAGAGTGCTGGATCAGACCGTAGATGAGCGTGAAGAGGAAGAGGAAGAGTTGTGGTCACCATCACCACCAGAAACAGCCTTATCAGCATCGCTTGCTGGACCTGCGGCAACGCTGGAAGAGGAGTCTGAGGAAGAGGAGTCAGAGGAGGAATCTGGCTTTAAGGAGGACGAAGACCAACCACATCAGGCATCCCAGGGTGCTCGTTGTCACCTATCTGGTACCCGTGGTGTTGTACGTGGCTGGGGGGAAGAACA
Source organism: Bufo bufo (assembly GCF_905171765.1). NCBI lineage: Eukaryota > Metazoa > Chordata > Amphibia > Anura > Bufonidae > Bufo > Bufo bufo. The sequence goes on from NC_053389.1 coordinate 10,889,512, forward strand.
GACCTTGAATGAGATCAGTGAGGATGAGGAACGGGACATGAGTAGCTCGGCATCCAACCTTGTGCAAATGGGGTCTTTCATGCTGTCGTGCCTGTTGAGGGACCCTCGTATAAAAAGGCTGAAGGAGAACGACCTGTACTGGGTGGCCACACTACTAGACCCCCGACATAAGCAGAAAGTGGCTGAAATGTTACCGAATTACCGGAAGTCGGAAAGGATGCAGCAGTTCCAAAACAAGTTAAAAAGTATGCTTTACACAGCGTATAAGGGTGATGTCACAGCACAACGGGAATCTAACAGGGGAAGAGGTGAAACTAATCCACCTCCTACCACAAACACGCCGGCAAGGACAGGACGCTTTACAGACGTGTTGTTGATGGAGGACATGCGGAGCTTTTTAAGTCCTACGCATCGCCACAGCCCTTTGGGGTCCACCCTCAGAGAACGACTCGACCAACAGGTAGCAGACTACCTCGCCTTAACTGCAGATATCAACACGCTGAGGAGCGATGAACCCCTTGACTACTGGGTGTGCAGGCTTGACCTGTAGCCTGAGCTATCCCAGTTTGCGATAGAACTTCTGGCCTGCCCCGCTTCAAGTGTCCTGTCAGAAAGGACCTTCAGTGCAGCAGGAGGTATTGTCACTGAGAAGAGAAGTCACCTAGGTCAAAAAAGTCTAGATTACCTCACCTTTATTAAGATGAATGAGACATGGATCCCGAAGGGACTGACAGTGGGGGATGCATTTGACTAAAAAAGGCCTGATGAGATGCCTTGGGCTAAAAATGGTCGACACGCTGCTGTATTTAATCTCTGCATGCCGGATGACTTGCGTGACTTATCCGCCACCAACTAGGGTTCAAGCCGCAATGTCTTAGTGCACTTTCTGCCTGGAAAACATAAATTTTTCCAGCCGCTGCTACAGCGGCTGCAACAATACCAAATTTTTCAGGCATGTGTACATGCCTAATTTTTCTGGCCTCTGGTGCTGCACTGTGGCTGCAAAAAAAAAAAAAAAGGCACATACATGTGTCAATTCCCCTTCGTGATCGTTACCTTGTTGTGGTGAAGGGGCTTGCGTATCACAATGAAGCGATCACCTCTATGAGTGTGTTGGCAATGGCAATGTTGGCACACCCCAGATGATAAGGTCGTTGCTACATTGTGAACAGACCAAAAGCGATCGGCTGGATAATTTTGCATAGAAAAAACATTAATTTTCTTTGTGATCATCTAAGGTGATCATTAAAGCCTACTAGGCCAACAATGGGCCCACACTGCAGAATCATTGTTTTCTGGGTCACTTAACTGTCACTGAACTACCTCAGCACGACCATAGGCTTTGAAAAACCGCCATCGCCTGCAATCTCCCAAACATGCGCATGAGCATAGTCATCACTACACCAAGATTGACGCATAGAGGAATAAAATTTATGTCATGAGTGTGTCAACTATTGACAACTCTTTGCGGTTGTCTAAACTCTATTCCATACACGTCCCCTGATAGGGGACCTAACAGGGATTAAACTGATAGGAATAGTACTACTTAACATACCACTCATATCGGGTGGCACAGTACATTGCAGGGCGCACACGCAGTGCCCCAAATTGGGAGTAAGAGGACCGACCAAGCATCTTTTTCCATCTCCCGGTTCCTAAAATCTATTCCATACACCACACCGGCCCCTGATAGGGGACAAAACAGAGATTCAACTGGTAAGAACAGATTTTTTTAATAAAAAAAAAAAAAGAGGACAGCCTCTGCGGAGCTGGGTATTTTTTTGCCGCGTTACTGAACGCTCATGCACAATGGCTGTAGGCTCATGCGTCCTTTTGCGGAGGTGACAAACCTGGTCAGTCAAACCCAAGGCAACATCATCGACCTCATCCCATATGCGTTTTTTCTGGAGCGTGCCCTGCGAAGAGTGCTGGATCAGGCCGTAGATGAGCATGAAGAGGAAGAGTTGTGGTCACCATCACCACCAGAAGCAGCCTTGTCGTCGTCGATTGCTGGACCTGCGGCAACGCAGAGAGAGGAGTCTGAAGAAGAGGAGTCAGAGGAGGAAGGTGGCTTTGAGGAGGTGGAAGACCAACCACAGCAGGCGTCCCAGGGGGCTTGTTGTCACCTTTCGGGGACCCTTGGTGTTGTACGTGGCTGGGTGGAGGAAGAGACCTTCAATGATGTCAGTGAGGACAAGGAACGGGACATGGCTAGCTTGGTATCCAACCTTGTGCAAATGGGGAGTTTGCGGTTGTGCAAATGGACTGTTTGCGGTTGTTTGCGGTGCGTTAAACGGGGAGTTTGGTCTGTCAGAGTTTGGTCTGTCACTGTGAAGCTGGTGTAACCCTTACCTGATCGATACAACATCATACCTGATGTTTTAAAGCACGTTATTCCAAACAATTTAAGAATGTTAGGAGATTTATGCCCTTTATTGTTTAAAACCCGACTCTGCGTCAACTACGTAATATTCCATGGGAGTTTTGCCATGGATCCCCCTCCGGCATGCCACAATCCACGTGTTAGTCCCCTTGAAACAACTTTTCCATCACTATTGTGGCCAGAAAGAGTCCCTGTGGGTTTTAAAATTTGCCTGCCTATTGAAGTCTATGGCGGTTCGCCCGGTTTGCACGTTCGCAAACATTTGCAGAAATTCACGGTCGCAGTTCTAATGAGCGGCATGAGCAAAATTCGAATTTGTGATATTTCTCGAATATTTGGATGAATATTCGCCATATATTCGCGAATTCGAGAATTCATTATCTCCAGTCATTATTTTCTTGATTGCGGAAATCGGCAATTGTAAAATTCGCAATAAAAATTTGCATTACGAAAATTCGCAATCAACACTACTTCTAAAGTCAAAGATATTGCAGCCTTTTCATTGGCCCACAAGCTAGAAGCAGGGAGGGATCATGTGTACTGATTAAAAAAAAATCTCGAATTTTAAAAATGAATATATATCACTATATTCTAAATATTTGTGAATTCTCGAAGTGCCGATATTCGCAATAAAAATTAGCAATTAGAATATCCATGATCAACACTAGTACTGATAGGTTTATGGCAATGAAAAGATCTAGACCAAACGTTATGGGTGCAGTTGCAAGAGGGGCAGAGGTGGCTTTTACAATAGGGCTCTGGTGGCTGACGAAACCCGAAGACAACAGATTAATAAATGGCACATGATTTTTGGGGGCACTTTTTAAGTTGTATCGGGGCCCAGAGGCTTCAAGTTATCCGTTTGACTCTACTTGACCACAGCCTTTCTGATGGGAGTCCGCTTTGCCATTTGTATGTTTTGAACTCTGCCTCAAGAAGTGACTCTTCTTGATGTGGTTCTCCCATGGAATCCACTTCGAGTTAGCCATGGATTCCCGCAATGGTGCTAGCCTATAGGAAAATCCTTTGTGTGAACACTTACTTAAAATGGTTTTATACAAAAAGAAAATAACAATGAAAATTTCATAGAATGATGCCTGAAAGTTTGTAAGCCCTTCAAATTTGTCTATATTTCTGCATAAATGCAACCTAAAACTACATCAGATTTTCACGCAAGTCCTAAAGTAGATAACGATAACCAAATCAAAGAAATGAGACAAAAATATTAGATTTGATCATTTATTTATTGAGGAAAATTCTCCAATATCACATGTCCGTGAGTGGTAAAAGTATGTGAACCCTTGCTTTCAGGATCTAGTTTGTTCTTTATCTACTTTTAGGACGCGTGAAAATCTGATATAGGTCATATGTACAGAAGCTCACAAAAGTCAGTCCACCCCTCACATGTCTGAATATTTTATTATATATTTTCCTGGAACAACTTTAAATATAGAACACTTTGATTTAATATAAAGTAGTTAGTGTAAGACTTGTATAACAGTGTAAAGTAGTCAGAGTACAGATTGTATAACAGTGTAAAGTAGTCAGTGTACAGCTTGTATAACAGTGTAAAGTAGTCAGAGTACAGCTTGTATAACAGTGTAAAGTAGTCAGAGTACAGCTTGTAAAACAGTGTAAATTAGTTAGCGTAAAGCTTGAATAATTGTGTAAAGTAGTTAGTGTACAGCTTGTATAACAGTGTAAAGTAGTCAGTGTACAGCTTGTATAACAGTGTAAAGTAGTCAGTGTACAGCTTGTATAAGGCCCCTTTCACACGAGCGAGTATTCCGCGCGGATGCGATGCGGGAGGTGAACGCATTGCACCCGCACTGAATACCGACCCATTCATTTCTATGGGGCTGTGCACACGAGCGGTGATTTTCACGCATCACTTTTGCGTTGCGTGAAAATCGCAGCATGCTCCTCTTTGTGCGTTTTTCACGTAACGCAGGCCCCATAGAAATGAATGGGGTTGCGTGAAAATCGCAAGCATCCGCAAGCAAGTGGGAAGGGGATTTTGAGTACAATTGCTGGGAAGGTTGAATACTGTAAATACATGTGATTGGCTGTTTTTACAAAACCCTGGGGGTGGTAACCTTGTTGGAAGATGTGTATAAATCAATGCTTGTATTAAAATAAAGGGAGTTGCTGCTTTATACCTTCATGAAGTCTTGGCTCATGTTTGGGGAATGCTATAACTACACTCTTGGGGATTGCTATATCACAATACTCCCCTGAGTAGAAGCTCTTGTAAGAGCTTGTTCCTGGTTCCTGTCTCTGGATTTAGGAGAGGTTCACCCACTGGAGCCTGGAGCCTTGTCGTAGGTCCAGGGTGGGTAGGAGACGGCGAGACCTCAACCAAGCTTTGGCGGTTCGTGGGGTCTGCAGAGCTGACTGTGTCAAGTGGAGTGCTTGGAGTCCTCTGGAAGCACTAGGAGCAGCTATCGACGGAGGTACCCGGTCAGGGTGCTAGGCTTTCCGTTACATGGGCTGGCATCTGGGCAGAGCGCAGTCGGTCTCTGCCCTCCCCTATCCTCTTCTCCAGAGCCGGACTTCCCACAGGCTACCCTAGCGGAAGAGCTGGCATCTGGGCAGAGTACAGTCGGCCTCTGCCCTCCCCTATCCTCTTCTCCAGAGCCGGACTTCCCACAGGCTACCCCAGCGGAAGAGCTGGCATCTGTCCAGAGCGCAGTCGGCCTCTGCCCACCAAGTACCTACAGCTCCAAGGTAGAGAACCACAAGGAAGCAAGGAGTCGCAGATGCCCACTCAACAGCTGGGGACATACAGAACAGAGCCAGGCCCCAAAATTCAACAGGTCCAGTATTGGGTTGTGGGTGGACTGCCAGACTAACTCAGGTACTGACCGTGAGGTCAGGTATCTGGTTAGTCTTCCCTGGGAGGGGGAGATGTGTGGCGAAACCAACCTCGCCACTGGGTTTTGGAGGGGCCTGGCTACTAGCCTCTTGCCCCAGGATTATGGGCCCTCTCATCAGCCAGGCCTCATTTGTTCACAAAGGACTTGGACTAACTTGAACTCTCACCCCCACCAATTAGACCAGGGTTCAAGTTAGTCCATTACGTTTGGTAATTGTAGTTTGTGGATTGCATCTCAGACAATGCTCATTGTGTTAGTTAATTGCGTCTCAGACAATGCTCATTGTATTTTGTTTATTGCGTTACAGACAGAGGGAAGGGGATTTTGTGTACAATTGCTGGGGAGGTTTGAATACTGTAAATGCATGTGATTGGCTGTTTTTACAAAACCCTGTGGGTGGTGGCCTTGTTGGAAGATGTGTATAAAATGCTTGTGTGTTAGAATAAAGTGGTTGCTTTTATACCTTCATGAAGTTTTGGCTCATGTTTGGGGAATGCGATAACTACACTCTTGGGGATTGCTATATCACAAATACTCCCCTGAGTAGAAGCTCTTGTAAGAGCTTGTTCATGGTTCCTGCTCTCTGGATGTAGGAGAGGTTCACCCACTGGAGCCTTGTCGTAGGTCCAGGGTGGGTAGGAGACGGCGAGACCTCCACCAAGCTTTGGCGGTTCGTGGGGTCTGCAGCGCTGACGGTGTCAAGTGGAGTGCTTGGAGTCCTCTGGAAGCACTAGGAGCATCTATCGACGGAGGTACCCGGTCGGGGTGCTAGGCGTTCCGTTACACTTTGTTAGTGGATTTTTTTTTTTATTAATATGGAAAATCTGGCAAAAAAGTTAAATTCTCTACTTTCCAATAATTCTTGTGGAACAACTAAATGGTTAAAAAAGTTTTTAAAATCAGTTTTAAATATCTTGAGATGTGTAGTTTCATTTCTGGGTGGTTTCTATTATGTAAGCCTCACAAAGTGACTTCAGACCTCAACTGGTCCTTAAAAAGTGTGTTTTGGAAATTTTCTATTTTTTTTTTTTTAAAGATTTGCTTCTAAACTTCTAAGCCTTCTAACATCCCCAAAAAATAAAATGGCATTCACAAAATGATCCAAACATGAAGTAGACATATGGGGAATGTAAAGTAATAACTATTTTTGGAGTTATTACTATCTATTATAAAAGGAGATAAATTGAAGTTTGGAGATTTGCTAATTTCTCAAAAATTTTGTAAATTTGGTATTTTTTTTAAATAAAAATTAAATTTTTGACTCAATTTTACCACTGTCATGAAGTACAATATGTGATGAGAAAACAATCTCAGAATGGCATGGATAAATAAAAGCGTTGTAAAGTTATCACCACATAAAGTGACACATGTCAGATTTGCTAAAAATGGCCTGGTCCTTAAGGTGATAAGGGGTTAAGGTCTTTAAAATGAAAACATCTCACATCTTCACAGACTATTCACTGAGAAGGTAATATCAAAATAGCATATCATGTTTGGGCTGACACCTTTTACGTATGACGTGTGTTGCAAAATCAACATTCTTTTTGATATTTTTGACTCCTGTGTGTGCTGTGCAGTTGGGAAATAGTTGATATCTAAAGGCAAACATGTGAGTCAAGAGTTGTTTCTTAATAAGAAGCTAGTACGAAAAACACGTTTATGGTACTGATTAGTGATGAGCGGCATGAGCAATATTCGAATTTGTGATATTTCTTGAATATTTGGGTGAATATTCGCCATATATTCGTGAATTCGAGAATTCATTATCTCCAGTCTTTATTTTCTTGATTGCGGAAATCGACAATTGAGAAATTCGCAATAAAAATTTGCATTATGAAAATTTGCGATCAACACTACTCCTAAAGTCAAAGATATTGCAGCCTTCTCATTAGCCCACAAGCTAGAAGCAGGGAGGGATCATGTGTACTGATTAAAAAAAAAAAATCTTGAATTTTTTAAATTATGAATATATATCACTATATTCTAAATATTTGCGAATTCTTAAAGTGCCGATATTCGCAAATAAAAATTCGCAATTCGAATATCCATAATCAACAGTAGTACTGATAGGTTTATGGCAATGAAAAGATCTAGACCAAAAGTTATGGGTGCAGTTGCAAGAGGGGCAGAGGTTGCTTTCACAATAGGGCTCTGGTGGCTGACGAAACCCGAAGACAACAGAGTAATAAATGGCACATGATTGTTGGGGCACTATTTCAGTTGTATCAGGGCCCAAAGGCTTCAAGTTATGCGTTTGACTCTACTTGACCATAGCCTTTCTGATGGGAGTCCGCTTTGCCATTTGTATGTTTTGAACTCTGCCTCAAGAAGTGACTCTTCTTGATGTGGTTCTCCCATAAAATCCACTTTGAGTTAGCCATGGATTCCAGCAATGGTGCTAGCCTCAAGCAAAATCCTTTGTGTGAACCCTTACTTAAAATGGTTATATACAAAAAGAAAATAACAATGAAAATTTTATAGAGTGGTGCCTGAAAGTTTGTAAGCCCTTCAAATTTGTCTATATTTCTGCATAAATGCAACCTAAAACTACACCAGATTTTCACACAAGTCCTAAAGTAGATAACGATAACCAAATCAAAGAAATGCGATAAAAATATTAGATTTGATCATTTATTTACTTAGGAAAATTCTCCAATATCACATGTCCATGAGTGGTAAAAGTATGTGAACCCTTGCTTAAAGTATCTAGTTTGTTCTTCATCTACTTTTAGGACGCGTGAAAATCTGATTTAGGTCATATATACAGAAGCTCACAAAAGTCAGTCCACCCCTCACATGTCTGAATATTTTATTACATATTTTCCTGGAACAACATTAAATATCGAACACTTTGATCTAATGTAAAGTAGTCAGTGTACGGCTTGTATAACAGTGTAAAGTAGTCAGTGTACGGCTTGTATAACAGTGTAAAGTAGTCAGTGTACGGCTTGTATAACAGTGTAAAGTAGTCAGTGTACAGCTTGTATAACAGTGTAAAGTAGTCAGAGTACAGCTTGTATAACAGTGTAAAGTAGTCAATGTAAAGCTTGAATAACAGTGTAAAGTAGTCAGTGTAAAGCTTGTATAACAGTAGTGATGGACGAACATCGACCGGGACCTTTCGCGAACGCGTGTTCGCGATCAAATGTTCACGAACCGTGCGTTCGCGGCGGGCCCCATTGACTTTAATGCCATGCGAACCTGAAAAACCTTCAGGTAAAATTTTAGCCACCAAATACTAGAAGTGCACAAATAGTCAAACAACATGGACAGTAACATAACAGAGGGGGGTCACTGGCATAAATTCCCGCAAAAAATCTGTATTTTAATCAGGGGCATTTTTATGCGTCTTAATGGGAAACTTAAAATACAAATGTGATAGCACTCTGCATCCAGCATTCTGCCCTGCCTCCATGCTGGATGAGGCATTGGTGTACATTTTGGCCAAAGCGTAATAAGCCACTCACCACGTCAAGGTCGCCTCTATTGAGTTCCTACCTGTTTATGGGCCATGACAGCCACACAAAATCCAGGGAATGCAGGTCAGCATGCACGCCAAGCACACTCTGCTTTTAACCCCGTCCGGTGCCATTACAGCTTTCATCGGATCCAGGGATGCAAGTACCAACATGCACGCTGAGCCCACCATAAAAAATGTGCCCTGCTGGAGCCTAGAAAAAAATTATTTTAGGCCACGGGAGTATAGGCCCCATCGCAGCCCTCAATCAGTATTTTGTGGAAGCAGGTATGTCGGAACCGTTGCAATAAGTTGTTCCAATAGCGTTTGTCTCTCTATATAGCTGCGGAACCGCACACAACTGCTGCACAATACAAATGCACTATAATATACTTTCTATGTTAGAAAGTGTATTATAAGTATATCACACCCTTAATTATATCACACCTATCGATGTCAAACCTATGCCAGTCCTTAAAAGGACTTTTGTGGCCCTATTAGCTAGCGTTTGGTGTCCCTATCAGTTTGTTCCTGCTCCACAAAGCAACCTCTCCCTACACTGGCAAAACACATAAAATGGCTGCCAGATCGGGTTCTTCTATAGGGTGGGTGCTTGTCCATGTGCTGAAACATCTCAATTGGCTGTCCTGTCCCACCTGAAGGATGTGTCATGGGTCAAAGTTTGGCGCAATGCAAAAGAATATGGCGCCAGAGGACATCGCCATATGTTAGCATGTTTGGCGAATCGCAAACGCATAAAGTTTGCCGCAAAACGACCACCGGACGAACCACAAGGCCATCTCTAGCTGTGAGTACACAGTACATGTGCAGCGCATTCCTACAGTGTGATGATTGGCCAGTGCTCTCGTGTGGGCAGTGCGGGCGGCATGTGGACCGCCGTGTGATGATGCTCCCATGGCGAGGTCTCAGACATCCTTTAACTGCGCATGCGCAGCGCACCGAGCAATCATCACAGCCAACGGTCACAGTGCCAGCAGTTTCAGCCACCAGTCAGTGCCAGCGGTCTCAGCCACCAGTCAGTGCCAGCGGTCTCAGCCACCAGTCAGTGCCAGCAGTCTCAGCCACCAGTCAGTGCCAGCAGTCTCAGCCACCAGTCAGTGCCAGCGGTCTCAGACACCAGTCAGTGCCAGCGGTCTCAGACACCAGTCAGTGCCAGCGGTCTCAGCTACCAGTCACTGCCAGCAGTCTCAGGACCACCAGTCAGTGCCACCAGTCAGTGCCAGCCGTCCCCTTGCCATTTAATATAGACTGTTCCTACTAATGTTTATTCACTACTGTTCTAGCGCCCGTTATTGTAACGGCCTTAACGTCTAGTATATATATATTATACTAGCTGATGACCCGGCGTTGCTCGGGTATTTATTTATTGTAATTTTATATTTAACAGTGACTTTCACAGTGGCCGCATCTTTAGCGGTGACCGCCCCTTTAACAGTGACTTTCACAGTGGCCGCCCATTCAACAGTGACTTTCACAATGGCCGCACCTTTAACGGTCACCGCCCCTTTAACAGTGACTTTCACAGTGGCCTCTCCTTTAACAGGGACCGACCCTTTAACAGTGACTTTCACAGTGGCTGCCCCTTTAACAGTGACTACCACTTTAACAGTGACTTTTACAATGTCCGCCTCTTTAACAGTGACCGTCCCTTTAACAGTGACTTTCACAGTGGCCGCCCCTTAAACGGTGACTGCCCGTTTAACAGGGACTTTCATAGTGGCCTCCCTTTTAACGTTGACCGCCTGTTAACAGTGACTTTCACAGTGGCCGCCCCTTTAATGGTGACCGCCCATTTAACAGTGACTTTCATAGTTGCCCCCCCTTTAACGGTGACTGCTCCTTTAACAGTGACTTTCACGGTGGCTGCCCTTTTAACAGTGACTTTTACAGTGGCCACCCCTTTAACAGTGACCGCCCCGTTAACAGTGACTTTTACAGTGGCCGCCCCTTTAATGGTGACTACCTGTTTAACAGTGACTTTCATAGTGTCCGCCCCTTTAGCGGTGACCGCCCCTTTAACAGTGACTTTCACAGTGGCTGCCCCTTTACCGGTGTCTGCCCCTTTAACAGTGACTTTCAAAGTCGTCGCCCCTTTAACAGTGACCGCCCCTTTAACAGTGAACTCCACGGTGCCCGCCCCTTTAACAGTGAACTCCACAGCGCCCGCCCCTTTAACAGTGAACTCCACAGCGCCCATTGGTTTAATAGTAGCCCTGCATGTAGCAGTGTAGTTGTGCCGTCATACGTCATATGACTGAATATTTCAGGACCTGCGAACTGCTAAAATCTGTGATCAGTTGTTATAGCAACCTGGAGTAGGACCTGTGAGCTTCTATTGGCTGATAAGGGACATGTGACCGTGTGTATGGCAGTTAGGATTTAAGGCTGGCATGCTTCTATTGGCTAATGCAGGTCATTTTTTGGGGAATATCTCGGGAACGGTACATACTAGAGAGCTGAGACCCCCGCAAGATTTCTTTCCAGGTAGCAAGGGATCTGTATACCAAGTTTCATTGAAATGGATGGTTGCGTTTGAGTTTTCGCGGAACATACATACATACAGACATACTGTACATACATACACACATACAGTACAGACCAAAAGTTTGGACACGCCTTCTCATTCAAAGAGTTTTCTTTATTTTCATGACTATGAAGGCATCAAAACTATGAATTAACACATGTGGAATTATATACATAACAAACAAGTGTGAGACAACTGAAAATATGTCATATTCTATGTTCTTCAAAGTAGCCACCTTTTGTTTTGATTACTGATTTGCACACTCTTGGCATTCTCTTGATGAGCTTCAAGAGGTAGTCCCCTGAAATGGTCTTCACTTCACAGGTGTGCCCTGTCAGGTTTAATAAGTGGGATTTCTTGCCTTATAAATGGGGTTGGGACCATCAGTTGCGTTGAGGAGAAGTCAGGTGGATACACAGCTGATAGTCCTACTGAATAGACTGTTAGAATTTGTATTATGGCAAGAAAAAAGCAGCTAAGTAAAGAAAAATGAGTGGCCATCATTACTTTAAGAAATGAAGGTCAGTCAGTCAGCCGAAAAATTGGGAAAACTTTGAAAGTAAGGGCTATTTGACCATGAAGGAGAGTGATGGGGTGCTGCGCCAGATGACCTGGCCTCCACAGTCACTGGACCTGAACCCAATCGAGATGGTTTGGGGTGAGCTGGACCGCAGAGTGAAGGCAAAAGGGCCAACAAGTGCTAAGCATCTCTGGGAACTCCTTCAAGACTGTTGGAAGACCATTTCAGGGGACTACCTCTTGAAGCTCATCAAGAGAATGCCAAGAGTGTGCAAAGCAGTAATCAAAGCAAAAGGTGACTACTTTGAAGAACCTAGAATATGACATATTTTCAGTTGTTTCACACTTGTTTGTTATGTATATAATTCCACATGTGTTAATTCATAGTTTTGATGCCTTCATAGTCATGAAAATAAAGAAAACTCTTTGAATGAGAAGGTGTGTCCAAACTTTTGGTCTGTACTGTACATACATACACACATACATACATATTCACATACATACGTCCTTTTTTATATATATATAGATAAAGCAGAGTGTATGTGTGTATGTCCGCTAAAGGAATCCGCACCATCGCATTTACAATCACAAAATTTGGCACACAGGGATATCAGGTGTCCGGGAAGATTTTATACCGGGTCTCAGCTCTCTAGCACGTACCGTTCCTGAGATATTCCTCAAAAATACATTAGCCAATAGTTGCCTGGTCACATGACCCTTATCAGCCAATGGAAGCTCGCAGATCCTCCAGCCTCCACATACACAGTTTTACTCCAGGTGTCCATAAAAACCCAGCCATTTTTATTCACTGCTGTAGGAGAGCTTTAAAGGAAATCTGTCACCAGGATAATCGCTATTGAAGTAAAGCCATGGCCTAATAGTACTTAGTACCTTATTTCAAGACGTGCCTTTGTTCCAGCAATAGTTGTTTAATTAGTTGAAATTAGTTTATTTGGTATGCAAATGAGCCACTAAGGTGCCCAGAGGGGGCAGGAAGGCCAGGCACACTTCCTGCCACAATGTGTCCACCCACCCCTCCTACATCACATTCAAGCCATAACTCTTCCCCCCTTTTCCCTGCTCCCAGCATGAGGGCGAGCCTGGGCTCCTTCCTGCAAGAGTGACGCCCCTCTGGGCACCTTACTGGCTCATTTGCATACCAAATAAACTAATTTCAACTAATTAAACAACTATTGCTGGAACAAAGGGACGTCTTGAAATAAGGTACTAAGTGCTATTAGGCCATGGCTTTACTGCAATAGCGAATATCCTGGTGACAGATTTCCTTTAAAGGGGCGGGGTGCTGTGGGTGACACAGTTCAGGGGGAAGGCCACCCTCAAAAGGACTTAAAAACCACTCCTCCAGGCCCCGCTAAGCCACGCCCTCAACCCTGTTAGGCCATGCCCCCTCCCATGGGGATTGAAAAAATGAAGGTAAAAATCTACTTCTGTCGGCTACATAGGTGGGAGGGAAGGTGACTTTCTCCCTGCAGCTCACACTCAGACAGTACAGTGCTGCTGTCTTAGAGAGAGCTGTTCAAAAGGAAAGGGAGTCTGAAAGCCCCACTGTCCTGCCTAAAACCGGACCTCTGGCCACCCTAGGGGCAGGCTTCTGTGGAGGTCACAATTAAGGGGACTGTCCGCTATGCAGGTCAGTGTTAAGGGGCAGATTGCTGTAGAGGCCACTGTAAAGAGGGCGTGGTGTTGTGAAAATCACTGTGGGGGTCTCTGTTAAGGGGGCAGGGAACGGTGGAGGTCCCAGTTAAAGGGACTGTCAGCTATGGAGGTAAGTGTTAAGGGGCAGGGTGCTGTAGAGGTCACTGTTGGCGGGGTCGGGTATTGTGGAGATATCATTTTAAGGTAACAGAGCTCTGTGGAGGTCACTGTTAAGGGGGCGGGTTATTGTGGAAATCACTGTTAACGAGATGGGGTACTGTGAGGTCACTGTTAAGGCAATGGGGTACTGTGAGGTCACTGTTAAGGCAATGGGGTACTGTGAGGTCACTGTTAAGGCAATGGGGTACTGTGAGGTCACTGTTAAGGCAATGGGGTACTGTGAGGTCACTGTTAAGGCAATGGGGTACTGTGAGGTCACTGTTACGGGGTACAGTGAAGGTCACTGTTAAGGGAGCGGGGTACTGTGGCAGTCACTGTTAAAGGGGAAGTCGCTGTGGAGGTCTCTGTTAAGGTGGCTGGGAATGGTGGAGGTCAGTTACGGGGACTGTATCCTCTGGTCAGTGTTAACGGGCAGGTGCTGTAGAGGTCATTGTTAAGGGGGCAGGCCCCTGTGAAGGTCACTGTCAAGGTGATGGGGTGCTGTGGAACTCACTGTTAAAGGGGAAGGCTTCTGTTTAACAACAAACACAAACATTAAATGAAATAGATTAAATATACCCGTGCAAAGCCGTGTCCTTCAGCTAGGTAATATATACAGGTGAAATACAAGAAGGAATGCGGCTGTACACAAAAACATGCATATGTTCATAAAAAACACATAGAAAACACATATAAATCGCAATGCGTTTTTTGGGTAATTAACTGTATAAAATAGATCATAGTCGCTATATCAACATGACTTAATAGGATGGAAGAATTTCCTCCGTCTACTGATACCTACCCAGATCCCCTTTGAATAATCACACCAACACCTACTTGCTTGGTAAAATGACCATGACGGCCAAACTTTATTATTCCACACATTAAAGCAACATCTTTCACCATATAACATGAATAATAATAACAATAATAACAGCAGGCACTTATTAAACATCCCTCAACATTATCACCTACTGCACCGTAACAAGGATCCTGGAGGGCAACCCAAACTAGCAGTATACTCCTTCACCGCCTCACCTCGTACTTCAAGCTTACCCTTGGCCGCACTTACCGACCCAAGGGCACCAACTCCTTGAAGTATACCAGTATCCCTCCTGTAGGCCTTGTAGCCCAAACAGGAGCCCATCCTCTGTATTAACAAACCATATGAGATGCAGGCTCCAACATGTCCTGCATCTCTTAACCATTGAATTGCTCCCCCAGGATCCCATATCAAGCAGCCCCTTCTAAACTGCCACAGGGCTACCACCAAGGGCGGGAGGGTGGGAAAAACTCGCTGGCTCAAGCTGGCAACTGACCAGTAGCCCCTCCCTCAGTTATTTATATACAGCCCGCAAAATTACCAGCTCCCCCCACTCCGTCCAGCAGCCCAGCCCCCAACCATACACCAACCCAGCATCATTAACCCCTTACTAGCCTACAGTTTTCCCCCTAAGTCAGTACGCCCTACGCTATGTCTGCGCCTCGCTCCGTTGCTATTATGACTTAATAGGATGGAAGAATTTCCTCCGTCTACTGATACCTACCCAGATCCCCTTTAAATAATCACACCAACACCTACTTGCTTGGTAAAATGACCATGACGGCCAAACTTTATTATTCCACACATTAAAGCAACATCTTTCACCATATAACATGAATAATAATAACAATAATAACAGCAGGCACTTATTAAACATCCCTCAACATTATCACCTACTGCACCGTAACAAGGATCCTGGAGGGCAACCCAAACTAGCAGTATCCTCCTTCACCGCCTCACCTCGTACTTCAAGCTTACCCTTGGCCGCACTCACCGACCCAAGGGCACCAACTCCTTGAAGTATACCAGTATCCCTCCTGTAGGCCTTGTAGCCCAAACAGGAGCCCCATCCTCGGTATTAACAAACCATATGAGATGCAGGCTCCAACATGTCCTGCATCTCTTAACCATTGAATTGCTCCCCAAGGATCCCATATCAATTAGCCACCAAACGACCACTGGTGACACCTCACCTGTGGGCGTCCCGCCATACCTTAAGGGCAGTCTCCAAACCCTCCTGAATACCCAATGCCCACATGTCTATGCCAACGTCATTCAGGTGCACACCATCCTCTCTCAAGAATTGAGGCGACGCCGCCTCCAATTCCCGGTGACGCACTACCAAACCACCTTGCCTGCGAACAAAACGCCCCACCTCCTTATTCAATTTTGCCCGGGCTTTATTGATACGCTCCACCGACCTGGCCATCTGCCAGCAACGTCTCACAACCACCTCTGACCAAACAATCAACAAATCCGGAAAATCCAACAATAAGCGCAGCACATCCAACTTAATGTCCCGGATCACATCCTGAGATCGCCTCACACCCAGATCGTTGCCCCCAACATGGAGCACTAAGATATCAGGCGGACGATCTAAAGTGGCATTAACCTGAATTTCAGGCAACACTCGACCCCAAAGGAGCCCCCTCAACCCAATCCACCTGATTACCAACTCATCCATCGGGAAACCCAATTGGCGTCCGTTCCGCCTGACATCCGCACGTAAGGCCCCCCAATGGACGTACGAGTGCCCGAAAATCCATGCCAGACAAGGCGCTGCCCCTGTAACAAAAAAAAATAAAAATAAACATGTTCATAACAGATCCAGAACACCAACACGCTTCACTCACAAAAGACCCGCCCAACAGTCATTCATAAAAGATGAGGTCGAATATATGAGTGAAAACAATCCGACTCCCAGCGACCAATACGCTTGATAACATCTTCACCCAGCCCCCACCTGGCCGCTTCAGTTGCTGCCCCAATCCGAAAGGAGTGGGAAGCATAATCATTAACAGGCAAACCCGCCGCCAACAAACACTTCCTAAAAACATATATGAATTGAAAGTGAGACAACCGCAACCCGTCCTGATGAACCAACAATGCACCTGATATATCCGGCCGCACTCCCAGATATTCCTCAACACAGCGCACTGGACAAAGTACCGACCCCACCAATTGCCGAAGCCACAAAACCACACCTCTACCTTCCTGATTAGTTTTAGACTTGCGTATTACGCACCGCAAACCGCCTTCCAACAACAGTACATCTTCCAACAACAAACCTCCACCACCCGAGCGACTAGCTGCTACCAATTCAGAAATACGAAACGCTCCAAAAAAGGCTAGCGAAAACGCAGCCCTAAACAACAACACCTCAAATGCCGACACACAAACCGACTCTGCCCTCTCCCACAACAACTGCAACACCGCAAAAGACACTGGCCTTCTAGTGTCCCTCCGAATCAACCCACGACGGTAACCCTTCAACGCCTGCCGAACCCCAAAACACTTAGAAACATCCGCCAGACGCCGCCAGCGCAACCAGAAAGCCACAGCCGCGACCGTCTTTGATACCACCGAGAAAGACAGACCTGCCGCATAACACGAACCCACCCAAAAAACCAATAACGTCCGGAAATCATCATCCGAACTACAACCACCTACCTGCTCTATCAATTCCTCCCACAAAACCCACACTGCCGAGTAGGCCGTCCACGTACCTCTACTAAGCGACTGCCTAATCAGATCAGCTGACACCCCAAGACCACGCTCCAGAGCCACTGGGGACAGGGTAACCCCCGGACTTCGGCACCCGGCGCCAAGCTGTGAAAGCGATCCCACTGGAAACGAGAAAGGGAATCAGCAAGTGAGTTATCTACCCCAGGAACATGCACAGCAAAAAAACATGCATTCAGCCGCAAACCCCTCAACACCAAATGCCTTAATAAATTCAACACCGGTGGAGAGTTGGCTGTCTGACTATTAATCGCCTGCACCACACCCAAATTATTACTGTAGAAACGCACCCGCCGATTCCTAAGCCATTCCCCCCACAACTCCGTAGCCAAAACAATAGGGAAAAGCTCCAACAACACCAAGTTGCCGAGGACACCAGCCCGTCTCCACTCTTCCGGCCATGCCTCCGCACTCCATTGCCCCTGACAAAAAACACCATATCCAAACGAACCTGCCGCATCCGAAAATAATTCCAAATCCACACTACTAATCGCCTCTTCCATCCACATAGACCGCCCATTATACTCCCCAAGAAAGCTCTCCCAAACCGCACCCGTTTGAGCTGGACCTTTTTGGCCCTTCGTAGGAAGACAACCTCAGCCAACAAATCAGACACCTTGTTGTCAGGTAGCCGACATTCCATGGCCATGCTGTCAATCTCAATCCCCAAAAACGTCAATACAGTGGAAGGACCCTCTGTTTTTTCACCCGCTAAAGGGATCCCAAACCTAGCCGCCACACGCTCCATCGTATGCAACAGAACAGCACACACCCTGGATTCAGACGGACCTAAGAACAAAAAATCGTCCAGGTAATGCAATACTGAATTCCAACTCGACTCCTGTTTCACTACCCACTCCAAAAACGAACTGAACGATTCAAACAATGAACAAGAAATTGCGCAGCCCATCGGCAAACAACAATCCACATAAAAACAACCTTCCCATTGGAAACCAAGTAAATGCAAGCTATCCGGGTGGATGGGCAACAACCGAAAAACACCCTTAATGTCCGATTTTGCGAGCAAGGCGCCCTGCCCGAAACGCCTCACCCAACGCACCGCCGCATCAAACGACGTGTAGGACACAGAACACAACTCATCAGCAATCCCATCATTCACAGACCCCCCTTGCGGATAGGACAAATGATGAATCAACCTAAACTTATTGGGCTCCTTCTTAGGCACCAAACCCAACGGGGAGACCCACAAATCAGGCAAAGGACACTCCTTAAAGGGGCCTACAACCCTGCCCGCCAAAACCTCCTTCTCAATCTTCTCCATTACCACACCCGGATGGCGCAATGCCGAGTTCAAATTCCTATCCGATACACTCGGACCAACTAAACTACACGGAATCACGAAACCTTCCGTAAACCCCGCCAACAACAACCGAGCCACCTCCCTATTTGGATACTTCCTTAAATAGGGGGCCATCTCTTCCACCCTCACCGGCGTCACCCCTCTTCTGCGTAGCCTCGGGTCCCTTACCTCTCCCTCGCCGGAAACACCGCGACAAACTGTGGGAGCCACCGCAACCGGAGCACTCATGCTTGTACCAGCAGTCTGACAAGAACCTGCAATGTCCTTTATTATACTGCCAGCAACAACCCTTTCTACTTCCTCCTTGCAACTCCGAGGCCGAGGGACCCCCGGCCGCTCCCCGAAAGGGCTGAGAACCTCCCCTAGGCGCCGCCATCAGCCGCATCCAGAGACCAATGTCCTTATGATCCCATCGTATGCTGGGCCTGACCGCCTTCCGCTGCCGGAACTGCTCATCATACCTAAGCCACGCCACACCCCCATAAGTCCGATGAGCCTCCCCTATCGCATCCATATAGCAGAACAGTGCAGAGCATTGTTCTGGCGATTTCTCCCCAACCACACTGGCCAGAATCGCAAAGGCCTGAAGCCAGTTCTGAAACGTACGCGGGATCAATCTATACCGCCTCCGTTCTTCCTCCTCTTTCTTACTCTCATCAGGTTTACCCCTATCTAAATTAAATTTTTCCAACGGAAGCAATGAGAATATTTCCACATATTCATCCTTCCAAATCTTGTCCCTAATTTCCTGCTTCAAGTGAGCCCCCAGCGGCCCCTCAAAACACACATATATCTCCCCCTTTGCGGCATCCGCCAACCGAACTCCATCCCCCACATCACTTCTAACACCCTCCACCGCCCCTGAACCTGAGGCCTGCGAACCAACAGCGGATACACTCACCCTGGAACCACCAGAACCCTGCACCATCCCTTGATCCAACGCCCCCAATGCCTGAGCGGACCCCCAAACTGACGCCGGAGAGACAGGCGCCCCAGTCCCCAGCCGTGAAAGCAAAGACAGCATACCAGATAGTACCTCCCGAGCTAAAACATCCGCCCCCCCCCCCCCCACTATGCTGTACTGGACCCCCAACCAGCATCTGACACGACGTCATCTCACCTGGCCGTCCCCGGATGAATCCTCCGGCAGCCGCGGATCCGCTCAAAGACACTCCCACCGGCGTGCTTGTTCCGCAGGGCACGGCGACATCCAGAATGGAAATATCTCTTCCGCCTGCCGTGACGTCCGCTCCCGGATCCAGTTCTCCCTCCTCCAACTGTGACGCCTCCCCCTCCAGCAGATGACTAGAGGGGAGGGTAATACTCCTACTCCTTGATGTGTTGGCCCGATCACTCGGCCGCAGGCTGTCCATTCTTCCTGCTTGCAACTGAAGAGGCTCTGCAGCAGTTGTACTGCAAGCCGCCTCTCAATGCCCCTGCTCAAGGGGCAGAGCCACAGTATCCCTTGCATTAACATTTTGGGTGCAATGACGCCGGCATCCACTTCAACACCAGCTCCTGCGCTCTCCCTGGACACCTCACTCCTCAGCTGCCGGCCTGTATCCATGGAGGCCATGACCACAAAAACTCGCTGGCTCAAGCTGGCAACTGACCAGTAGCCCCTCCCTCAGTTATTTATATACAGCCCGCGAAATTACCAGCTCCCCCCACTCCGTCCAGCAGCCCAGCCCCCAACCATACACCAACCCAGCATCATTAACCCCTTACTAGCCTACAGTCTTCCCCCTAAGTCAGTACGCACTACGCTATGTCTGCGCCTCGCTCCGTTGCTATTATGTTCATCACAAATTAGAGACCATTAAGATGTATGAATTGAGCTATTTTGGAATATTGTATATATATATATTTGTGTTAGGTGCTTACGGTAGTACAGTGAAGAGCCCTGGGAAGCAGGGAAAGAAATGCAGTCGGTTGTGGTGTGCCGAAACCGAGGATGAGGTAGGCCTGAGAAAGAAGAGGGCCTACCCAAGGAAAAGATATAGAAGAAATGAGTTGTGAATGAGTGGAGTGGTGGGAGGGACAAAGCTCAGACCTCAGACGGTGCAGGAGCCAGGTAAGGGGGGTGCCCTAAATAGGCTGGAGGCGGACCTCAGCCCCTCCCACAAATCCAGGCAAATTGCCTTAATACTTGTGTTAGGTGCTTACGGTAGTACAGTGAAGAGCCCTGGGAAGCAGGGAAAGAAATGCAGTCGGTTGTGGTGTGCCGAAACCGAGGATGAGGTAGGCCTGAGAAAGAAGAGGGCAAAAATGGAAATAAACCAGTTTATTGTAGCCAATTAATACACGAATAGCTCAACCCAACATGTTTTGGAAAGCCACTCTCAACTCTTGTGCTGGATTGGGAATGTATCGTGCGTAAGCGGATGACTTCCAGCGCCCCAATTTCTTGATGACATGAGTAGGGATGTTGGCACTGGAGGCCGTGGATGCGGCTCCGATGCGAAAGGAGTGCCCTGAGTAGTTGGCTGCGTTGAGGCCCAGTTGTGTGAGGAATGACCTGACATGGGTCATGAAGGTGGTGGTGGTGAGTACCGAACCATGAAGTTGAAGTAGTGGTTGAGAGGGTAGAAACTTGTGATGCTGACTGTAGGTGTCCAGAACCCTGACTGGACACCATTTGTTGTGCGTGGGGTAATATGAAATGTTGACGGGCGAGTGCTGACTATTCTTGGAGTGAGGTAAGGTCAGGATGTAATGATCCAGGTGTTTCGACAAGTGGGAGACAAGAAGAGAAGGTGAGGTTTGGGTTGTGGAGGTTGTAGTGAATTCCCCGGGTCTCAGGAACCCATAGAAGGCTAAGTAAATTGCTGTTTTGATGACGGAGTTGGTATCTGTTTCAAAAAGCGTGGCGTCCAGCAAGTCGGATAATGCTTTGAAGATATGACTGTTTATGGGTAGCCTCTGGGCTGGACGTGCGGGTTCCGTCTTCTGAATGCCTCTGAGTATGGTTTTGATCTGGTGCGAGGCCATGAAGCTGATGTTATTGGGATGCATGATTAGCATATGATGTTGAATGCCAGTGAGATATAGTTTGATGGTGTTGTATGACATTTTGAGTTTGAGGTGGCAGAAAGAAGCAAACCCCAAAAGAGACGTCATGACAAAAGGGTGCGTGATGTTGTGTTCCAACAGGAACCTGTTGAATAGTGTGAATGCTCTGTTGTATGTTCTATGCGTATTGTCTGACAGTGCTAAGCGGGACAAAGTCTGCCTATGCCGCATGATGACCTCTAATCCAGAATGAGCTGTTGAAATGATGGAGTGCTGGAGGCCGTGGGTGACGCTGATGGGAGAGCCTGATGAAATGCCTGAAATTTGAAGCGAGACAGATTGTCAGCTGCCGTATTGCACACCCCCGGGACATGGAAACAATGCAAGAAGAAATTATTGCAAGCGGCCAGCCAAGTAAGCCTTCGCAGAAACCTCATGATTGTGAGGGATTTAGAACGACCTTTGTTGATGATCTGGCAGGTTGCTTGGTTGTCTGAGTAGCACCGGACCGACATGTTCGCCCATAAATGACCCCACGCCACGGCAGCCGCTACTATGGGATAGATCTCAAAAAGCGCTGAGGTAGTGGAGAATCCCTCCAGATCTCGGACCGCAGGAGGCCAGCTGCCCCACAGCCAATCGTTCCCAAATATGGCCGCAAAGCCTGTGGTAGATGCCGCATCTGACCAGAGAGAGGGGGAAGAGTCCGACAGCTGAGGGAGAAACAAGCTCCTGCCATTCCAGGTGGACAGAAATCTCCTCCACATGCCCAGATCTGCCGCAGCGTGGGCATCCAGGGACAACATGTGTGAGTCGTGTAGGAAAAAGGGGAAGAGGTGCAGAAGCCGTGATATGAATGAGCGACCCTGGGGTATGATGCGCATGGCAAAGTTCAGGGAGCCCAGCAGGGACTGTAGTTCTTTGCGGTTGCAGGAGCCGAGTTGAAGGTAGTCGTCTATGTGGGTGAGAATATCCTGGATCTTCCCGGATGGCAAACTGGCTTGCATTGAGGCTGAATCCAACTGGATACCCAGGAAGGTGATGATCGTGTCTGGCCCCTCTGTCTTCTTGGCGGAGAGGGGTACCCAAAGTTCCTTGAACAGCTTGATGGTGGCTCTGAGGCTGGAGGGGGGGGAAGTGTTTTCCTCCACCAGTAGAAAATCATCAAGGTAATGTAATACCATCGGGCACCTTGCTACATTCAAAAGCAACCAGCATAATGCTTCTGCAAATATGTCGAAGATGGCCGGGCTACTCTTGGAACCGAAAGTCAACCGGGAGAAAAAATAATAGTCTCCGGACCACTTGATGCCGTGAAGGTGCCACAGTGTAGGGTGAATCGGTAGCAATTTGAAGGCGTTGGCGATGTCGGTTTTGCTGAGCCATGCTCCAACCCCTGCTTGTATGATGGCGGTGATGGCGTGATCTATGGTGGTGTATTGCAGAGAGAATTCCTCCGAGGGAATGAGGGAGTTGAGACTGGGGTTGGCTGAACCGTGTGGCGCCGATAGGTCGATGATGAGCGTCTGTTTCTGGGAAGATTTTCCAGTGACTATGCCAATGGGGTTGGTGCGCCATGTGGCGAATGGGGGGGTTTTGAAAGGTCCTAACACAAAGCCCTCCGTTACTTCTTGGGTTATGAGGGCGTCAATGGCGGTGGGGTTGTGTAGAGCGGATAGAAAATTGGGACATTCCAGGGTGCCAGTTGGCATGTACAGGATGCCCGTGTGGAAGCCTTCTGTCAACCCTGAAACGAGGAAATCTGAGAGATGCCTGGATGGGTGTTGTGACATGAACGCGGTAAAAACTGGCATGTTGATGGTTGTTAGATACGGTTTTGCAAACATTTTATTTGGGCACATGGACTTGGCATGTGCCCGGAAACATTTGGTACATATATGCAACAACTTACACCCGCTGTAATTGCAGGACCCCTCATTGAAATTGTTGCAAATCTGGGACTTGCCCAGAAACTTGATCGGCCGACCCAGCTTGTCCCGGGCTGACCTTTCCGAGCCCCCGGAGGGACCGGCTGCTTGTGAGAGGGCCTGTCTGTCCGACGTGTTCGGGCAGAAATTGGTGGTGTGGGCCGTGGAGGAGCAGTATGCACAGGCTGGGGTCCTTAGGCCTGCGAAGTGGCGACAGAATATGACCGTGTCGATCCTTGCCCAGTTTGAGCGGACTCCGTACTGGGAGAAAGCCCCCGCCACTTTCGCCGAAAAAGACCTGTGCTAGTCATAGAACTCTGACCCTCCATATTTGTTGCCCAGGTCAACCAGTTTGTGCATGTAGAGGTCGAATTCCTCCCTTCTGTTGGGGTAGACCGCACAGATGACCTTTCTATAGATCCCAAAAGCCAAAACAAATTCGGGAATAGTCAACTTCCTATTGAGACGGGCATCCCTGGACTTGACCACAACTGAAACCTCGTCATAAGCCTAGGTTGTGTTCTCGACCACATCCTGGGAGGCAATCAGAAGGGAGGCCAGGTTTACATCCTTACCTTCCAGGATATCCCTTTTCAAGTGCTCCGGTATCATGTGCGCCGGGCTGACTTCCTGGTCCTCCAGGCTAACGGACGGCGTGATCACCGGCAATCCGGCCAGTGCCGGTGGCGGACCTGCCAAGGAAAGGGTCGTGGTGACCGATTCTAGCCTCTCCAACCTGGCGTTGACTGTAGACATGGATGTCATCAGAGAGGCCAGCATGCCATGGATGTCCCCGGTGCCGGACTGGCTAGGTCCTTCGCCTGCCTCCCCATTATCGGTTGACGTGTGCAGCAGCCGGAACAGCTCCGCTTTCCTCGCTGTGGCGGGGAAGGGAACATGCCGTCTCCTCAACTCCGTCGTAATGCGCGGAATTGTCCAGCATCTGATGGATGCTGGACTGGCTAGATCGTTTCCCTGGGTGGCAGTGACGGATCTAGCAGGGGTGCCAGGCAGGGAGAAGTTTTCTATCCCATCCAGAGACATACTAAAATAAAACAGTTGATTAGCTTGGGGAAACACAGGATCGTGCTGGCAAGCTAGCTAGGCCGGACGGCGAAGAAATTATACTTGCATGGTGACAGATGAGGCCCTGCTAATTGCCAAGCGGCTTGAGAGGCTCTAGCTCTGAGTTTGCGCGATGGGTTAATGAGGCCACTTATTGCAGTGGCAGGAGCGTTGGCCTCTCGGTGACTGTAAGACAGGACTAGGGGAAGGGAGTGACAGGTGAGGCCCTCTCTATGCAACACGCGAGACGGCTTACTATCGAGTGGCGCGATGGGCGGCTGCCTCTGAACGTTTGAGGCGGGGTGTCGGCCTCGCGGGACCACTAACTGATGGCGAAGCCAAGAGGGGGGTACCTAGTGGGATGATAGTGCCCCTAACTCCAGCACGCTGACCCTAACGGGACCATCCGAAAGGTACGGAGAACCATTGTTTATGAGCAGGTGAACGTACCTGGTAGCAAGAAACAATCCTCCGGATACACGTGCAGTGCAAAATATATTATAGCTTGACCGCCTAAAAGGGGGGGGGGGTAGACAGAAAATAGTATGATGAATGTGAACTGTATTTTGCACATATAGCATGACCCAGGAGGATCATAACGGTTGACTGCAAAATGCCAGCTTGCGCATGGTGTGAAAAATGAGGCCTACGGCGTGCCCGTATGCCGATGCTGAACGTGTAAACGTGCGGTTGATTGAAGTTAAAGATTTTTTATTTTTTTTTACATGCGGCGGAATACCAATTAACCTTTTTTTTTTTTTTTTGGTGGGTTCCAGTTTATGTTGGGGAGCTGCTGGGGTGATTTTAATATGGAGGGGTTATTTTTTTGGGGAGTGCTGGATGCCCCCCTGACTGCGCTGACTGCGCAGGAGGGGGCATGCTGTGGAAAAACGCCCGACCCGGAGCTCCGCCGGCCAGGCTGAAACCGGACCACCTGACGGCGGCTCCCCGCATCAGACGCACTGTGGACGGCCGCCGGGACACCGCGCATGCGGCAACGTATCGCCGCACATGCGCAGTACCCCGGCCTCGCGTGCGCAGACCAGGCATCGGGACACGGCCGGCCGCCATCGGCCGCGCGGCAGGCAGAGCGGTGGAACAGACCGGAGGCGGTGGGGAGGGGACGCCTGAAGCAGCGGTGTGCCCAGCCATGTCGGTCATGGAGGGAGGGTGTGTGCCGTGCGCACCGCTACTGTGCTACTGGCAGCCGTACAACATGAAGCAAAAGAGGAGGGGGGGGGGCATGAATGTGAATGATTGTGGGGTGAAATGAAATGAACAGAAATGGGGGATGAGCCCAGAAAACCACTGCCTGCTTGCCGCAGGGGTGTTGACCGGAGTGGTGGTACGGTGTAGACAAATTTATGCATGAACAAGACATGACAGAAATGAAATGCTGGTGACTTGTACGAGAAAGCCGTGACATTAGTGCAGCGTTTGGTGAAATGAAATGAATCGGTACAGGGGGCAACCGTGAGGCCCCGGCTGTACCGTATGGATGACTCACAGTTTAACGGGCAAACGTGACCCACAGTGAACCGAGTGAAGCCGGAAAAATAGAACAGAAATGCTCCAAACCCAGAAACTGATGGCAACGAAAAACTCCCAGAAATTCAGCCACTCGCAGGTAACTCTCCAGAAACTCCACAAGTGACTTCCTCTCTCAAAGCTCAGACCTCAGACGGTGCAGGAGCCAGGTAAGGGGGGTTCCCTAAACAGGCTGGAGGCGGACCTCAGCCCCTCCCACAAATCCAGGCAAATGCCTTAATACATATATGAATGAGTGAATGGAATCCATACAATGTTTTATATTAGACCGAAGAATGGACTCTATCCATGTCACGGCCTTTGGTTTGCGCTGTGACACTGTTGCCACACTTGCGGTTGCCCGTGGCAACGTGTTGCTGTGAGAGCATGCTGTGGCCGTGTCTCGGCCTTCTGGGTGATTGCCGGGACATGGTTGCCACGCATGTTGTTGCCGGTGGTAACGTGTGGTTTAGTATGCTTGTGTGTGCACTTCCCCTTTAATTTGTAGCCTCCCTCTGTCTGGTGCTGTAAGGGTTAACGCTGGGTTCAGACCTGAGCGTACTGACCTGAGCGCTCTGTATGCGCGATTCTCCGGGCGTCACATACGTGGCTCCGGAAGTAAGCAAACTCCCATTGTTGCACGTTCCCGGATGTCTATGTATGGAAATGAGCGACTGTCACGACCATGGTCATGGTCGCGATTCCTTGAGCCGCATGCAGTTGCCCGCGGTCTGCTCTTGTTGTCAACCACAGGTGAGGGCTGTTAGTATGTTGCCTCACGTGTGGTTGCCATCGGCAACATGAGGTTGTGGGCAGTGGAGCAGCCTGAGCTGGTTGCTAGGCTGTCCGCTGTCTATGCATGCGGTTGTATGTGTGCACTTTCTTTGTTTGGTATGCACGGGATTAAGTTGTATGTGCACTTCCCCTTTAACCACTTAAGGACCACAGGTTTATACCCCCCTAAAGACCAGGCCCTTTTTTACAAATCGGCACTCCACAACTTTAGCGGTTTATTGCTCGGTCATGCAACTTACCACCCAAATGAATTTTACCTCCTTTTCTTCTCACTAATAGAGCTTTCATTTGGTGGTATTTCATTGCTGCTGACATTTTTACTTTTTTTGTTATTAATCGAAATTTAACGATTTTTTTGCAAACAAATGACATTTTTCACTTTCAGTTGTAAAATTTTGCAAAAAAAACGACATCCATATATAAATTTTGCTCTAAATTTATTGTTCTACATGTCTTTGATAAAAAAAAAATGTTTGGGTAAAAAAAAAATGATTTGGGTAAAAGTTATAGCGTTTACAAACTATGGTACAAAAATGTGAATTTCTGCTTTTTGAAGCAGCTCTGACTTTCTGAGCACCTGTCATGTTTCCTGAGGTTCAACAATGGCCAGACAGTACAAACACCCCACAAATGACCCCATTTCGGAAAGTAGACACCCTAAGGTATTCGCTGATGGGCATAGTGAGTTCATAGAACTTTTTATTTTTTGTCACAAGTTAGTGGAAAATGATGATTTTTTTTTTTCGATTTTTTTTTCTTACAAAGTCTCATATTCCACTAACTTGTGACAAAAAATAAAAACTTCTATGAACTCACTATGCCCATCAGCGAATACCTTGGGGTGTCTTCTTTCCAAAATGGGGTCACTTGTGGGGTAGTTATACTGCCCTGGCATTCTAGGGGCCCAAATGTGTGGTAAGTATTTTGAAATCAAAATGTGTAAAAAATGACCGGTGAAATCCGAAAGGTGCTCTTTGGAATGTGGGCCCCTTTTCCCACCTAGGCTGCAAAAAAGTGCCACACATGTGGTATCACCGTACTCAGGAGAAGTTGGGGAATGTGTTTTGGGGTGTCATTTTACATATACCCATGCTGGGTGAGATAAATATCTTGGTCAAATGCCAACTTTGTATAAAAAAATGGGAAAAGTTGTCTTTTGCCAAGATATTTCTCTCACCCAGCATGGGTCTATGTAAAATGACACCCCAAAACACATTCCCCAACTTCTCCTGAGTACGGAGATACCACATGTGTGACACTTTTTTGCAGCCTAGGTGGGCAAAGGGGCCCATATTCCAAAGAGCACCTTTCGGATTTCACCGGTCATTTATTACACATTTTGATTTCAAACTTCTTACCACACATTTGGGCCCCTAGAATGCCAGGGCAGTATAACTACCGCACAAGTGACCCCATTTTGGAAATAAGACACCCCAAGGTATTTCGTGATGGGCATAGTGAGTTCATGGAAGTTTTTATTTTTTGTCACAAGTTAGTGGAATATGAGACTTTGTAAGGAAAAAAATAAATAAAAAATAAATCATTATTTTCCGCTAACTTGTGACAAAAAATATAAAATTCTAGGAACTCGCCATGCCCCTCATTGAATACCTTGGGGTGTCTTCTTTCCAAAATGGGGTCACTTGTGGGGTAGTTATACTGCCCTGGCATTTTCCAGGGGCCCTAATGTGTGGTAAGTAGGTAAATGACCTGTGAAATCCTAAAGGTGCTCTTTGGAATGTGGGCCCCTTTGCCCACCTAGGCTGCAAAAAAGTGTCACACATGTGGTATCGCCGTATTCAGGAGAAGTTGGGCAATGTGTTTTGGGGTGTCTTTTTTTTTTTTTTTTTGAACAATAGTTTTTTATTAACATTTTCATAAAAATAGGTTACATTTGCATGGATTCAATCACATGTACAAAATTGTAACAAGGGAGAAATTGAGGCACTTGTGAAACTTCTAATGAAGAAGGTAATTACACTTCATACGACAGATAAACTAGTACCAATAATAGAAAAGGACAATACAGGTACATAAATACTAGGAGATATACTAGCATACAAGTAACGGACTAGAGAACAAGGAGATCATAATCTAATAGTTGCATTAGGAGGAATGTTGCATTTATTGTCATTTAGCCATACGTCCCAATTCTTTAGAAAGACAGTTTTCGAGTTCCTAGCTGATGCCCATAGGCCCTCATATACGCAGTTGTTATCAAGCGTTCTAAAAATTCTATTGATATTAGGAAGTATACCAGATTTCCAGCAGGCAGCAATTTTCAAACGAGTAACAAATATTAAGTGGCTGGCAATGACTCTAAAGTGACAAGGAAGGTCTATAAGACCTACAGATAGTAAAGCCATCTTAGGAGAGGGATCAATAGGGTAACATGCTAGAGATGATATAAACTCAAAAATTGAGCTCCATAAACATTTTACTGTTGGACATTCCCACCACATGTGAAGATATGTTCCAGAAGCATGACCACATCTCCAACATGCTGGAGAAATTTCAGGAAAAATTCTATTTAGATAAACAGGGGTTCTATACCATCTATATAATAATTTTCTTGCTCCTTCTAAGTGATCAGAGCATTTAGAGAGTTTAGAAACAGAAGTAAAAACTTCGTTCCACTCTAAGTCTGTGAGATCCGAACCCAACTCAGAATTCCACATATCCAGGATATGCTGTAAGGGATTTGTATTTGATTCCTTTAATAGTTGATAACCTTTAGTGATACCTTTATCTAATCAATGTGTCATGTGAATCCACTCCGTTAGAGAGTGATTGTGTGAAATAAAGTGAAAATTTCTTGGGGATTGTAGTAAGTGCCTTATTCTTAGATACTTATAGAAATCTGTATAAAAAGTATTGGGGATGTTAAACTCTTTGTGTAGGTAAGCAAAATCAACAAAAACATCATTTTTCTTTAATTGACCGATATCAGTAATACCCAAGGAGATCCAATTATTAATCCGTAGGTCTGGGATGGCTAATTCACAAATTTCCAAAGGCAGGGAGAAGACTGAAGTGGTAATTAATTTTTCTATTCTAGCAATGGAGTACCAAATGTTATGTATTGCGTTCAGGGTTGAAAGTGAAGAAATATTTTTGATACCAAAGGCCGCTGTAGCAGAGAGCCGTAAACTTAAATCATGGGAACCCATTATATTTTTTTTGAGTAAAACCCATTTTTTTTAAATGTCATTTTTGATCAAGTATCTCATTTGATCAAGTATAGAAGAGGCATAGTAATGTTTAATAGAGGGGACATTAAGGCCTCCTGTTTTGAGTGATTTATTAAGGATAAGTCCTTTCACTCTGGGTTTAAATTTCCCCCAGATGTGTCGGTTGATTAAGGCCTGTAGTTTTGTTATATATCCATTGGGGATAGCAATTGGAATATTACGGAACATATAAATAATTTTAGGTAGAATCACCATTTTGATTGCAGCTATTCTTCCTAACCATGAAAGCGAATCCATTCTTAGGTTGTTTAAAGAGTCGTTGATTTTATTGTATAGTGGCCAAAAATTGACTTTAAATAATTTGCTAGTAGGGAAGGCGAGTTGAATGCCTAGATATGTCAGTGATTCATCAGCCCAGGGGTATTTATACAAGTTGGAAATTGAACGCTTGGTAGATCGATATAAACCCAGGTCAAGAATTTGGGACTTATTGATATTAACTTTATAGAAGGAAGCTTTGCCAAAATTGGAAATAATATTATTAATAGCGTTTAATGCAGTAGTTGGGTTTGATGTTAAAATTAAAACATCATCTGCAAAGAGTCCAATGCGATGATCTGTGTTTCCCACCGTTATCCCTTTAATAAGAGGGAAGGATCTGATATGTTCCGCAAAGGGTTCCATTGCCAGGGCAAATATTAAGGGTGACATGGGACAACCTTGTCTGGTTCCATTCTTGATATTGAATGGAGCAGATAAAAAACTAGATGAGTATATAGAGGCACTTGGATTAGAATATAAGGACATTACTGCGGATAGGAAGAAATCCCCAAATCCAAACTTTTTCAAAGTAGCCTGAATGTATTTCCAATGTATCCTATCGAACGCCTTCTCCGCATCCAAGGAGAGGAGCAAAGAAGGCGTTCGGGTGGTATATGCCA
The DNA here is from genome assembly GCF_905171765.1 of Bufo bufo. Classification (NCBI taxonomy): domain Eukaryota; kingdom Metazoa; phylum Chordata; class Amphibia; order Anura; family Bufonidae; genus Bufo; species Bufo bufo. Next base: position 10,920,452 of record NC_053389.1, read on the forward strand.
CATCTAGAAGATCTATGAATCTCCTAGTACCATCTGATGATCTTCTAAAATGGCCAGAGATTTTCCTGGCCTGCCACAAGACATCCTGGACCCCGGGGTATTTGGCAAAGAATCGCTGCACGACTAAGTTCAGGCTGTGTGCCATGCACGGCACGTGTGTCATTTTGCCCTGTTTCAGTGCACTCAGCAGATTGGCACCGTTGTCGCACACCACTTTACCAACTGTCAAATTGAGCAGGGTTAGCCACTGATTGGCCTGTGACCGCAGAGCTGAAGGCAGTGCAGGACCAGTGTGGCTCTTGGCTTCCAGGCACAATAACCGCAGGACAGCATGACAATGTCTCACCTGGCACGTCGAATAAGTTCTGGGGAGCTTGGGAGGTTCAGCGGAAGAGGCGGCAGCAGTGGAAAAGCAGGAGGCGGATGATGGAGTAGCAGAAGGAGAAGAAGAGGCAGGCCTGCATGCAATCCGTGGTGGTAACATCAAATCCACACGTGTGCCACGGGTTTCATGCTTGATGGCCATCAGAAGGTTCACCCAGTGGGCAGTAAAAGTTATGTACCTTCCCTGCCCGTGTTTTCTAGACCACATGTCTGTGGTCAGATGTATATTGGCACCGACACTGTGTGCCAGAGATACATTCCCTTGCCACTGAACGTGGCCATATAGTTCAGGGATGCCCTAATGGGAGAAATATTTCCTTCCAGGGACCTTCCATTGCGGTGTGACCATGGCAGCAAATTTTCAAAAGGCCTCCGAGTCCACCAATTTATATGGAAGTAGTTGGCGGCCTAGCAGTTCCGATAAGCCAGCGGTCAGCCGTTGGGCAAGAGGGTTATCCGGCTTCATAATTTTTTTACGCTCGAACATTTGGGCCACAGAAGCCTGCCTTGTGCCAGATGAACGCGACGATGGCACGGTGGAAGATGGAGTGGAGGACAAATGGGAGGAGAGAGGAGAAGGAAAAGAGGCTGGACGGTGAGAGCCTGAACTGGGGCTTTGTGGGTTCTGACGGCGTTGCTCCTACTGGCTCAGTGATGGGAGGCCAGGTGCCTTCTTAAGGCGGTCATCCCTAGGTGAATGTTGGCTTACTGTGACTTATGCATTGACAACAAAGGCTGCAGATGGCAACACTATTGTCAGTAGCTGACATGTAAAAAAATGCCCACACAGCGGAGCCATGTGCCGGCGTCCTGGGAGCACCAGATGTGACCGGGCATGGTGGATGGCTCGTTCTAGATACATTTGCAGTCTGCATTTTGCCTTCTGTGCACTGTAAGTTCTGCCTGCTTCTCCTCCTTCTCCTTCCTATCTGCTGCTCCGTATCTCCATCTGAACTCCCCTCCTCTTTCTCTCTTGTGGGCACCCACGTGACGCCCATCGACACGTCATCATCGTCATCTTCACCACCACTGACATTAGAGATCTCGGAGTAGGCAGCAACAGCAGGGACATCCCTCCTTGGGCTTATCTGGGTACTGTCGTCAGACCGCTGGGTGGCGGCCGTTGCTACCTCCCCTTCCTCATCCGATGTCAAGAATGGCTGCGCATCGGTATGGTCTGGAAATAGATGGGAAAATAATTCCTCTGACTCAAGTGGAGGGGCTATGGTGGTCGTGGTGTCTTGGGGGTGTATACAGCAAAGAGTGAGGAGGGTGCAAATACAGAGGATGAGGAGGGTGCAGAAGCGGAAGGCTGAGTGAGCCACTCAACCAACTCTGGTGCGTCCTTTAACATAATTGCAATCACCTTCTCCAACTACCCACTTAGGCTCCGGCCTGGTGCACCTGCCCGACCCCTACCATCCCTGCGGAACGGCCTACCTCTCCCTCTGTCTGTCATTTTCAAAATGACCCTGTGCCAAGTTCCCTAGAGAAGAGCAATATTTGTGGAAGCAGGTATATGGCAGGCCTCAATTAGTTGTTAGTTAAAGCAGATATATCAAAACCCGCAATCTGTATTTTGTGGATGCAGGTATATGGAAAACCTCTACCACTGTTTTGTGGAAGCTGATATATGGCGGGCCTCAATCAGTTGTTAGTTGAAGCTGGTATATCACCCTCAAGCAGTAATTTTGTGGACGCAGGTATATGGAAAATCTCAAGCACTATTTTGTGGAAGCTGATAGATCACAGCCCTCAATCAGTATTTTCTGGAAGCATACAAATGCACTATAATATACACTGCTCAAAAAAATAAAGGGAACACTTAAACAACACAATGTAACTCCAGAAATTATAGGCAATTAGCAAGACACCCCCAATAAAGGAGTGGTTCTGCAGGTGGTGACCACAGAGCACTTCTCAGTTCCTATGCTTCCTGGCTGATGTTTTGGTCACTTTTGAATGCTGGCGGTGCTTTCACTCTAGTGGTAGCATGAGACGGAGTCTACAACCCACACAGGTGGCTCAGGTAGTGCAGCTTATCCAGGATGGCACATCAATGCGAGCTGTGGCAAGAAGGTTTGCTGTGTCTGTCAGCGTAGTGTCCAGAGCATGGAGGCGCTACCAGGAGACAGGCCAGTACATCGGGAGATGTGGAGGAGGCCGTAGGAGGGCAACAACCCAGCAGCAGGACCGCTACCTCCGCCTTTGTGCAAGGAGGAACAGGAGGAGCACTGCCAGAGCCCTGCAAAATTACCTCCAGCAGGCCACAAATGTGCATGTGTCTGCTCAGAAACAGACTCCATGAGGGTGATATGAGGGCCCGACGTCCACAGGTGGGGGTTGTGCTTACAGCCCAACACCGTGCAAGACGTTTGGCATTTGCCAGAGAACACCAAGATTGGCAAATTCACCACTGGCGCCCTGTGCTCTTCATAGATGAAAGCAGGTTCACACTGAGCACATGTGACAGACGTGACAGAGTCTGGAGACGCCGTGGAGAACGTTCTGCTGCCTGCAACATCCTCCAGCATGACCGGTTTGGCATTAGGTCAGTAATGGTGTGGGGTGGCATTTCTTTGGAGGGCCGCACAGCCCTCCATGTGCTCGCAAGAGGTAGCCTGACTGCCATTAGGTACCGAGATGAGATCCTCAGACCCCTTGTGAGACCATATGCTGGTGCGGTTGGCCCTGCCTTCCTCCTAATGCAAGACAATGCTAGACCTCATGTGGCTGGAGTGTGTCAGCAGTTCCTGCAAGACGAAGGCATTGATGCTATGGACTGGCCCGCCTGTTCCCCAGACCTGAATCCAATTGAGCACCTCTGGGACATCATGTCTCGCTCTATCCACCAACGTCACGCTGCACCACAGACTGTCCAGGAGTTGGCAGATGCTTTAGTCCAGGTCCGGGAGGAGATCCCTCAGGAGACCGTCCGCCACCTCATCAGGAGCATGCACAGGCGTTGTAGGGAGGTCATACAGGCACGTGGAGGCCACACACACTACTGAGCCTCATTTTGACTTGTTTTAAGGACATTACATCAAAGTTGGATCAGCCTGTAGTGTGTTTTTCCACTTTAATTTTGAGTGTGACTCCAAATCCAGACCTCCATGGGTTGAAAAATTTGATTTCCATTTTTTAAATTTTGTGTGATTTTGTTGTCAGCACATTCAACTATGTAAAGAACAAAGTATTTTAGAAGAATATTTAATTAACTCAGATCTAGGAAGTGTTATTTTTGTGTTCCCTTTATTTTTTGGAGCAGTGTACTTTCTATGATAAAAAGTATATTATAAGTATATTACATCCCTCTGTGTATCACACCTTTTGATAGTACACCTATACCAGTTCTTAAAAGGACTTTTGTGGCCCTATTAGCTAGCTTTTTGTGTCCAGTCTGTCCCTGCTCCACAAAGCAACCTCTCCCTACACTGGCAAAAGACTGAATGTAAAATGGCGGCCAGATCAGGTTTATTTATAAGATAGGGGGTTTGTCCATGTGCTGAAACATCTCAATTGGCTGTCCTGTCCCCGCTGATGGATGTGTCATGGTTCAAAGTTCACGCAATGCAAAAGAATATGGCACATGCGAACATCGACATATGTTTACATGTTCGGCGAATCGCAAATGCGCAAAGTTTTCTGCGTAATGACCGCCAGGCGAACCGCAAGGCAATCTCTTAACAGGATTGATAACACCATGTATGTTTACAGCAGGGACCAACTGTGTGACCTTCATGGACTAATACTACCACTACATCGCCAATCCAACCTTAGATTATTGAACAAGTTAAAACTAAAGTAGACGTCCATCTCTAAATAAATCATTGAGGTGTCGCCTTGGTTAGAGGTCACCCTAGCTTCCTAACTGGACAACATGTCTAGATAGGGCGCTGTATGACTACAATTAGGCAATTTTATTATTTAGTGGTATAGAAATGATGGGTCAGGTGCGAGACTTTCAATAGCTGCCATTGTTTGAGAGCAATTTAGAAACACATGCTTCTTCTTCCTATCCCAATGTCTTCTTCTTAGCAAACAGATAAACCATTACAGTTGGTGAGTCATTTCTAATTTTATTCTGAGTTCATACAAGACAAATCACACAGACTTTCACAATAGACTGACCATGCTTTGATATAAAGGGCCACAATATAGAGATCTAGCGTGGGCAAAAAGTAGGGGTGCTGTCTGCAGCCGTCATTCAAAATATGGTGGCTGTTTATCGAATACAGTGGTCAAAGTCAAATAAAGCAGCAGATGGAATCCATTATTGAGAAGAAGTCAAAAAATCTAGGTTATTTGTTTGAAGTAAAGATGATTTAGGGGCAAACTATGTCTGACAGGGTGTAAGCAGTAGACAGAGACTACTCTTCTAGACATCATGATTGGTGGGGAATTACAAGGTCTTTGGTTCCTTAAGTGTGAGAAGGCATTGGTATATAGGTGGCATGTTCCTTACTTGGGCCTAAAGAGAGAGGGGTTAAAAGGGCTGTTTGCGTATACTGAATCTGTGTGGCATTGCCCATGCATGTGACGAGCAGTAGTCCGTAAAGTAAGAGACCGTAAAGGTGTTGCAGACTGGGAGTATCGATGTACAGTTGGGAAGCAAGGTGCCATGGCATTTTTATGTGGAATACATGACATGTAGAGAAAAGAGAAGAGAAAGCTGGTGTCACTACTGTCAGAGCATACAGTACACCATGCCCTGTGCAGTTCACTAAGTTGAGCATTTGGACCGTGTGTGCACATGAACAAAGTTCCTACCGGCGATCATCACTGGTTGGCACTACCACATTTTGGACCACTGGAACCTCCTCACGGGGTCCAGGTTCTGAAGGTTTCAGCAACAAGCCACAGATGCACATCTGGATGAAGGACCTTCAGAATCATTTCTTCTGGTGGTGGTGGTGGCCCAAGTCCAATACCATATAAAAAAAACTATATGAAGGGTTCTTATATCCAGGCTTATAACAGGAGGCATCCACTTTACAGTACCTAAATCAAAGGAAGTTTTACTATAACGGAGAAGGGGCTTCATATACTTGGAGTAGTCACACAATGTAACTCTTTACCAATTAATGTCATGAGGATGAATTAATGTTTTGTAATTGCCATGTCTGGAGTCAAGGTGGACATTTTCACTGTAAAAAAGGATAATATGGTGACCACCTCACAGGATTGTGTTGCAATCATTTGGATCAATATAGAATAATGGGCTGAATTCATTGTATGTTGTGAACTAACCAACCATAGAAAATGCTAGTAACAACCCAACTTTTTTTCACTTTTTAAAAAATATCCAGTTGAATACTCTTGGTAGTTCAGAAAGTACTTAGCACATGGCATTATGGCCTGTGTAAGTCTTGTTCAAACAGTATCTATAAGGGTGAGGCGGTAGAACACTCACTAAATCTACAAGTAGCTGTCTTCTTATAACCATACTGAAGCCCTCCAAGGGAGAAACTGACTATGTTTTATCTGGCGGTTTGGACCTCCCTATGGTCAACTCATTACATAGTGCACTATATGGACGGTAGTGATATGCCAGATCATTGAATATCCATGTTTCCTTGTTATTAACTGAGAGGGATCCTAATTAGATAGTTATGATATTCTTTTAAAATGGGCCTAAGGGGGTCATCTCATTTGGACAACCATTTTCAGACTAAAGTTGGCTCGACAAGTTGGTCTCCTGTCTAGCTTTCTAGCTTCATAAGGAGGAAGTTTTTTTTTCCAGCGAATGGCCGTCATTCAAACAATACATAGATGAGTTGGGTATACCACGAACAAATGATTCAAAGTAGGCATCCCCTTTACCACCAGATCAAAAAGTTTATCAATGTCATATGACACCTAATCCCCTTTGCTATCTAGAAAGCTGCCATCTTGAATTGCAATTTTCTGAATTTGGGCAAATAAACCTTTGTTGTCAGCGATTCATGCAAGTTTCTGCCCAGATGTATAATGATTGTGGACTAGCAAAATATACTATTCCAACATTAGAGGGAAATGTAAATCTGGTGGAGTGGACCCAAACCCCAGATGATTTGCCAGGGTATATGTCGGAGCATAAAACCTCCTAAAATAAATAGGAAAAATAAATACAAAATTTGATTCTGTAAATTGGCGAAAAAAAATAATTATCTAATGATTTGACCACAATTTCTGGATTACATTTTAGCTGTAGCTACAAGAAGGATTTCACAACAACCAGAAGGATGAAGGCCACAGAGAATGGGTATGTTCTCCCAGCGCCGCTGGTAGTTTTCTCAGGGGCGGGGATGATGGTGGTTGTGTTCTTCTTCGTAGTTGGGACTTTAGTAGTTGGGACTTCAGTAGTTGGACTGGTTGTGGGAACTGTTGTTGTTTCTGGTGGGACTATCAGAACATTATTGCAGAGGTTTCCTGTGCAATACGCAGCATTGAGGGACAAGCTAAACCAGTCGCCAGTGATCTGGATGTTGGTGACGTTTGTAGGAACAGAACATTGCTTCACAAAGACGGGAACAGAGACAAATCCTGGAAAAAAAGGGAAAAGATCCATTACTGTATCAGCTTCCACATCCACTCTCGACAACCCTTCATTAGAGCTCCAGAATTTAACAGAAGGGAGTCCCCTTGCTTGCATGGCCCCTATAGTAGTCAGTGTAGTATATACATACATATATATATATATATATATATATATATATACTGGCACTAGGCACAGATGTAGCAGAAGTGAATTTGTCATTTATCCCTTTGAATGGTTTTTACTTTGGGAGTGGCAAGGCATATCTTCATGAAATGTGACAGGTGACAAACTCAGCATCAGACAATCTGAGCTCTAATGTAAAATGATATAGTAAACTTCTAAAAAAATAACGGGGTTCCCCAGGTTTTACAGTTAGCTATAGCCTTGCAACCAGGAACCAATTTTAGTAGAACTATATTTGTGTTGGTCTCCAAACTGTTGTGAAACTACAACTCTCACCCTCCACCTGTTAGGCCCTTGTTTGGAGTCTTAGTTTTATAGCAGCTGGATAGCCATAGGTTGGAGACTGCTGGTGTGCAGTTCTAGTATGTGTCATGTAGGCAATAGCTATATATCTATGACTTTGGGTTAGTAGCAACACTCTAACCTCAGCGCCACCAACACAGCCATTTTTAACTAGTAAAGTGCATATATAATGAAAAATCAAGCAACTTTGCAAATTTTCTTAGTATAGTGCCCTGGAGAAGTCAGGACATTTGAAGTTGGAACATTTATGGACATTTGCTTATTTTAACTATGCAAAGTCATCAACTCCTTAATTGCATTGACTTATACTGTTTAATACAGTGTAACTGCATTTTATATGAATGTTGTCATATATATCCTGCTCATTTGCACAGCACTGTGAAAAGGGTTACTGAACATTGGGAGACCTTTGGGACTTTCTAGGTAATAATGAGAAGCTGGTAATATTCCAGTTACCATAAGGTTTAAAGTAGAGCATATTTTGAAGGGAGAAAGCCAGACTTGTTTACCACCAAAACCAGACAGCTGACCTTTTGAAAGTCTGGTTTAGCTCTGTTGTTATGTCTGAAAACCATTTTTTTCCTGGAAAAACTGCTGTGTCATTGCCATTGAGTATCATTGAAGCTCTAATGCAAGTCTATGAGGGACGGGAAGTTTAACATTGTATTCGTTTGTGCTGAGTTTCTCCACTTGACCCCTCCCACTAGAAGGTTCTAGTTCAGCAAGAAACTGTATATAAGTCAGTGCCCCTAGTGTTCTGCAGTTAGGCATCAGTGCTTGGAAGGAGGAGATTCTGCCAGTCTGCATGAGTGACCAGAGGAAGACGCTGAGATGGGGATGCTGAGCAACAGACCATGGGTCACCAGCCCTGTGACCAAGGAGCCACCCGGGGGACTGAGCTACAGACTGTGGGTCTTCAGCCTTTGGCCAGGGTACCAGCCTTCTGAGAGAGAGAGAGAGAGAGAGAGAGAGAGAGGGACAGCTAGCTTAGGCCTTTCCTCAGCACAGAACCTTCGTCTGCCAGGGAGGAGACTGGAGAAGCCAGCCCTATGCCTCGCCTGTATTGTTTTACACCTGAATTCCTCCAGTAAAGAATCCCCTTGGTTACTGAAGACCATCAATCTCTGAACTTATTTCCCATTGGGGTGCACCATGCCTTACCATCCGCACTCACACGTAGTAACAGACTACAAACACTGTGTAGTCTGATGCTGATGATGCTCCCTTCTGTCTCCTACTGCTAACTAGCATACATTTGGTAGGTTAGGAAGAAGTATGGATCAGATAGATAGCAATATAACTGCAGGATCAGACTACAGGGTCTGTCTGTAGTCTGTCACCATGAAGACAAAAATCTCCAAAGAGCTGTAAACACAAAATGGTAGATTTTAAATTTAATATTATTTGCATAGTTTGTTCATTTTTCTGTTTAGCTGTTGGAACAAAAAAATTGGCTCCAAAATGGATCTTCCCTTGTATCGACAGAAAATGAGTAAGTAGCATCCGAATCACTTACCTAATATTATTTCAGTATCACAAAGCCATATATTAAGCTATATCTGCAGTCATGAGATTCCCTGCAGTTTTGTGGGGCTGATGGTAAGAGGTAAGGAGTAGTAATGAGCGGCATAGGATATATTCGTTTTCTCGATATTTTGCAAATTTTTCTGATATTAATGATTGGTGCACTAATTATTGTTGTGACATCAAAGCACTATGTCTGTAGCATGTATGTATGGACAGCAGAGAAACAGTAATCCCTATCACACTACCTAACACCCTGCACTGGAACCTTCAGCTACACTATATCAGGATATAACCTACACTGACTATCTTCCACTAACTCTCTATATTTTATATATATATATATATATATATATATATACAGTACAGACCAAAAGTTTGGACACACCTTCTCATTCAAAGAGTTTTCTTTATTTTCATGACTATGAAGGCATCAAAACTATGAATTAACACATGTGGAATTATATACATAACAAACAAGTGTGAAACAACTAAAAATATGTCATATTCTATGTTCTTCAAAGTAGCCACCTTTTGCTTTGATTACTGCTTTGCACACTCTTGGCATTCTCTTGATGAGCTTCAAGAGGTAGTCACCTGAAATGGTTTTCACTTCACAGGTGTGCCCTGTCAGGTTTAATAAGTGGGATTTTTTGCCTTATAAATGGGGTTTGGACCGTCAGTTGCGTTGTGGAGAAGTTAGGTGGATACACAGCTGATAGTCCTACTGAATAGACTGTTAGAATTTGTATTATGGCAAGAAAAAAGCAGCTAAGTAAAGAAAAACAAGTGGCCATCATTACTTTAAGAAATGAAGGTCAGTCAGTCAGCCGAAAAATTGGGAAAACTTTAAAAGTGTCCCTAAGTGCAGTCACAAAAACCATCAAGCGCTACAAAGAAACTGGCTCACATGCGGACCGCCCCTGGAAAGGAAGACCAAGAGTCACCTCTGCTGTGGAGGATAAGTTCATCCGAGTCACCAGCCTCAGAAATCGCAGGTTTAACAGCAGCTCAGATTAGAGACCAGGTCAATGCCACACAGAGTTCTAGCAGCAGACACATCTCTAGAACTACTGTTAAGAGGAGACTGTGTGAATCAGGCCTTCATGGTAGAAGATCTGCTAGGAAACCACTGCTAAGGACAGGCAACAAGCAGAAGAGACTTGTTTGGGCTAAAGAACACAAGGAATGGACATTAGACCAGTGGAAATCTGTGCTTTGGTCTGATGAGTCCAAATTTAAAGATCTTTGGTTCCAACTACCGTGTCTTTGTGCGACGCAGAAAAGGTGAACGGATGGACTCTACATGCCTGGTTCCCACCATGAAGCATGGAGGAGGAGGTGTGATGGTGTGGGGGTGCTTTGCTGGCGACACTGTTGGGGATTTATTTAAAATTGAAGGCATACTGAACCAGCATGGCTACCACAGCATCTTGCAGCGGCATGCTATTCCATCCGGTTTGCGTTTAGTTGGACCATCATTTATTTTTCAACAGTGACCCCAAACACACCTCCAGGCTGTGTAAGGGCTATTTGACCATGAAGGAGAGTGATGGGGTGCTGCGCCAGATGACCTGGCCTCCACAGTCACCGGACCTGAACCCAATCGAGATGGTTTGGGGTGAGCTGGACTGCAGAGTGAAGGCAAAAGGGCCAACAAGTGCTAAGCATCTCTGGGAACTCCTTCAAGACTGTTGGAAGACCATTTCAGATGACTACCTCTTGAAGCTCATCAAGAGAATGCCAAGAGTGTGCAAAGCAGTAATCAAAGCAAAAGGTGGCTACTTTGAAGAACCTAGAATATGACATATTTTCAGTTGTTTCATACTTTTTTGATAAGTATATAATTCCACATGTGTTAATTCAATGAGAAGGTGTGTCCAAACTTTTGGTCTGTACTGTGTATATATATATATATATATATATATATATGAGATAACTAACTATCTAATGTAATTGGATAAGGAATAGGATCCAGATGAAAGCACAGAGTACAGCAATGTCAATGCTCTCTCTCAGAACTGCAAAAAAAAACTGCAGAAAATGGCTGCTGGGGAGGTTCTTATATAGTAAGGGGTCGGCAACTTTCCTATTGGTTGCTAGAGATGTTGCTAAGCTCTGACAAAGATATTGCAGCCTTCTCATTGGCCCACAAGCAAGAAGGGAGGTTACTGATGAAAAAAAATCTAGAATATTCCCGATTTCAAATATTTTGCACCAAATTCTACATCTTTGCGAATTCTCAAAAAGTGCCGATATTCGCGATAAAAATTTGCTAATAGAATATTTGCGAACACTAGTAAGGAGCAAGTCACAGCAAAGTCACTGACTAATTATCATTCGAGCCCCCACAATGGATGGTAGCATGCAACCTATATTATACTGGCCTGAGTTACTGCACATGGACAGATCTTCATGGCAGAGAGTAAGATGTGACTTACCGGAACCTACAGCGAGAGTGCCTGTAGCTTCATAACAAGTATTGGAGCCAGCCGGACACTTCACCGGCACACCCGATGTGCATTTTGACTTATTGGTGCTGAAGCAAGAGAAGCATTCGACCTCACTGGCTGCTGCGCCTGAAAACAGAGAGCAATGCAAATCATCGCGTCAATTACAATATACTATGTGACCAAATAGATGATAAGCAACCCCTATACAAATAGCATGGAGCCCCCCGATGTACGTTTCACCGTCACATTTTCCAGCGTGGCGGCTGTCGTTTGCTTTTGTATCATTTGTTTTCTTTGATCATTTGATTTGATTTTTCACCCATGACTTATGACAGGAGTGGCTATCTGACAGCTCCCAAGGCCATCCATATTATGGACCGCTATTTGTCTCCTGGTCACAGGGAGCTCTTTTATCCTCCCTCTCTTAGTTCTTCCTGGCAATCAATCACAATGAGAGGACCCTCTTCTTTCCATTCATATCACCGTCCAGAGACGTTTCACTCAGTCTATGTCAGCAGATCAGACATGCCGGAGGCTTTCTACTGCTTTATAGCCTCTAAGGTTACAAGTTTAAATTATTGCTTTTTAATATAAATTACGGGATGAAAACAAGGAGTAACGAGAGGTGAAGATCATCCGAGAGAGAGAGGAAGTAAATAACTTCTCCCCCAATAGAAGGCAATGCAAGCTGCTGCCTGAGAGGTCACCACATGGAAACAAAGTAACAAATGGGATTTTCAAGAAACAAATGTAGCAGTTCTTGATTAGATTTTTTTTTGTCATAATTTTTTTTGCATTTGTGAAACCAGTTTTGGTTGAATGTGAGATGTGTCAATTGTTTCTGTGTCATGAGTTGTTTGTCTTGATTTTACAAGGGAACATTTCTTTGGCATCTTCCCATCCTCATTTACAATTCTTTTATATCCAGCAACAGATGGGATAATGGCCGCCTCTCATTTCCCTACAGGTACACAATAAATTATCTGACCTCTATAGTCCCTGGCAGAACTAACAGGGGTGGGGGTTATGCCCAGTAATGGAAGCCATAGCAGTGCCCACAGGTTGAGCCCATCAGCTGATTGGCATAGAGATGTACAGTGGTATTCTGTCTGTGTAGAAGGTAATGTTTGGTGAACCAGGCAGATCAAGATGAATTTATTTACAGGTCTCTTCCAGATAGGATTAGGGCAGGGGTAGGCAACCTCCAGCACTCCAGCTGTTGTCAAACTACAACTCCCAGCATGCATACTTGTTCTGCTCTTCTAAGAACTCTCATAGAAATGAATGGAGCATGCTGGGAATTGTAGTTTCACAACAGCTGGAGTGCCGAAGGTTGCTGATCCCTGGATTATGGTATTGGACATAAGTACAGGTTAAACACAGAAGTTAAATGAGACTAAAGGGGTCAGAAACCAACAGGTCACAATGTACAGGACTGTAGTGATCAGTGGCTGCCACTAGTGGGCGCACATTACCGGTGCCTCAGCCGGTTGTCTACAACAGTCATTCCCTTTAACACTTTAATATTCTGTACCTAGTATGGTGGGCACTAGGGTTGAGTGAATCGAAGTATCCAAAGTGGACTTTGATCCGAATTTCAGGAAAAATTCAATTTGCTGACAAGACAAATTTAGTTGTGGTAACGAATCAATTTTCCCTGAAATAGTGGTAAAAAAAAAACAGGAGGCCACTTTATTGAACATCCCGCGCAAAATATTGCGGGCAAGATTTCACGCTGTATTTTCAATCAAGATTAACCCCTGAAAGCCCTCAATATTATTCTCAGATACATCGGTCAGCAATGAACGCAGCATCTGAGCGGTTCAGTGACGGAGGGCAGCACAATCGCCGTTCCCCGTCATTGCACCGGCAACTTACAAAGAAATGTGCTTCATTACAAAGGAATTCGTCACAAAACAAATTTGTTTGTGAAATTCAGCAAAGCAGCAGAATCAATTATTTTATAAACTTCGCTCACCAATAATGGGCACCTTTATGTTTCCTGGGATAATTGATCCCAGAATAGCTCATGTGAACATTAAATCCATAAAGTTAAATATACTTTAATGTAGGTTTAGAAAGGTCATAATTGCCATACGAGCAGTTTCAGCTGGGCCGCAAATAAGGCAATCTGCCCTCCCCTGGTGCAAGTGACTGGGTGGGGGCGAACTATGACTTCTAAATGGCTTCTGTTTATTAGCAGGGAGTAGCCTCTACATGAACCATTAGGAACGTCCTGTGAGATATGAAATATCACTGTGTGCATAAAACATAAAAGACTATAGGTAGAAAACACACATATATAGCTTATGGTCAAGCGTAAAACCCTGGGTGTTAAAGTTTGGCATAAAATTTTTCAATATTTAGTTGTTTTAAACGGGGACCCCTCTGAACCCCACTGAACCTCTCACTAGGAATATAGTGCATACTGAGTGGCTTCTTACAGTGCTCACATTAAAACTCCATCTTTTCATATCACCTTCAAAATTTAGTTGAGTAATATCTTAAAATATTATAGTGGTCCAATATTAGAGGGAGCTCAGGACATTACAAAATACAGATATATACAGTCACCAGTAGAGGGAGCTCAGGAGATTACTGCATACAGATATATACATCCACCACTAGAGGGAGCTCAGGAGATCACTACATACAGATATATACAGCCACCACTAGAGGGAGCTCAGGAGATTACTACATACAGATATATACAGCCACCACTAGAGGGAGCTCATGAGATTACTACATACAGATATATACATTCACCACTAGAGGGAGCTCAGGAGATTACTACATACAGATATATACAGCCACCAATAAAAGGAGCTCAGGAGATTACTACATACAGATATATACATTCACCACTAGAGGGAGCTCAGGAAATAAATATATACAGATATATACAGCCACCACTAGAGGAAGCTCAGGGGATTACTACATACAGCTATGTACATCCACCAATAGAAGGCGCTCAGGAGAATACTACATACAGATATATACATCCACCACTAGAGGGAGCTCAGGAGATTACTACATACAGATATGTACAGCCACCAGTAGAGGGACCTCAGGAGATTACTACATATATATATATATATATACAGCCACCACTAGAAGGAGCTCAGGAGATTACTACATACAGATATATACAGCCACCACTAGAGGGAGCTCGGGAGATTACTACATACAGATATGTACAGCCACCAGTAGAGGGACCTCAGGAGATTACTACATACATATATATATATACAGCCACCACTAGAAGGAGCTCAGGAGATTACTACATACAGATATATACATTCACCACTAGAGGGAGCTCAGGAGATTACTACATACAGCATTATACAGCCACCAATAAAAGGAGCTCAGGAGATTACTACATACAGATATATACATTCACCACTAGAGGGAGCTCAGGAAATAAATATATACAGATATATACAGCCACCACTAGAGGAAGCTCAGGGGATTACTACATACAGATATGTACATCCACCAATAGAAGGCGCTCAGGAGAATACTACATACAGATATATACATCCACCACTAGAGGGAGCTCAGGAGATTACTACATACAGATATGTACAGCCACCAGTAGAGGGACCTCAGGAGATTACTACATATATATATATATATATATATATATATATACAGCCACCACTAGAAGGTGCTCAGGAGATTACTACATACAGATATATACAGCCACCACTAGAGGGAGCTCGGGAGATTACTACATACAGATATGTACAGCCACCAGTAGAGGGACCTCAGGAGATTACTACATACATATATATATATACAGCCACCACTAGAAGGAGCTCAGGAGATTACTACATACAGATATATACAGCCACCACTAGAGGGAGCTCAGGAGATTACTACATACAGATATATACAGCCACCACCAGATGTAGCTCAGGAAATTACCATATAACGATATATACAGCCACCACTAGAGGGAGCTCAGGGGATTACTGCATACAGATATGTACATACACCAATAGAAGGAGCTCAGGAGAATACTACATACAGATATATACATCCACCACTAGAGGGAGCTCAGGAGATTACTACATACCGATATATACAGCCACCACTAGAGGGAGCTCAGGAGATTACTACATACAGATATATACAGCCACCACCAGAGGGAGCTCAGGAAATTACTATATACAGATATATACAGCCACCACTAGAGGGAGCTCAGGGGATTACTACATACAGATATGTACATCCACCACTAGAGGGAGCTCAGGAAATTACTACATACAGATATATACAGCCACCACTAGAGGGAGCTTAAGACATTACTACATACAAATATATACAGCCACCACTAGAGGGAACTCAAGAGATTACTACATACAGATATATGCAGCCAACACTAGAGGGAGCTCAGGAGATTACTACATACAGATATATACAGCCACCACTAGAGGGGGCTCAGGAGATTACTACATATAGATATATACAGCCACCACTAGGAGGAGCTCAGGAGATTACTACATATGGATATATACAGCCACCACTAGAGGAAGCTCAGGGGATTACTACAAACAGATATATACAGCTACCACTAGAGGGAGATCAGGAGATTACTCCTTACAGATATGTACAGCCACCACTAGAGGGAGCTTAAGACATTACTACATACAAATATATACAGCCACCACTAGAGGGAACTCAAGAAATTACTACATACAGATATATACATCCACCACAAGAGGGAGCTCAGGAGATTACTACATACAGATATATACAGACATTACTAGACGGAGATCTGGAGATTATTATATACAGATATATACAGCCACCACTAGAAAGAGCTCAGGAGATTACTGCATACAGATATATACAGACACCACTAGAAGGAGCTCAGGAGATTACTACATACAGCCACCACTAGAGGGAGCTCAGGAGATTACTACATACAGATATATACAGTCACCACTAGAGGGAGCTCAGGAGATTACTGCATACAGATATATACAGCCACCACTAGAGGAAGCTCAGGAGATTGCTACATACAGATATATACAGCCACCACTAGAGGGAGCTCAGAGGATTACTACATACAGATATATACAGTCACCACTAAAAGGAGCTCAGGAGATTACTACATACAGATATATGCAGCCAGCACTAGAGGGAGCTCAGAAGATTACTGCATATAAATATATACAGCCACCACTAGGGGTAGCTCAGGAGATTACAACATAAAGGTAAATACAGCCACCACTAGAAAATGTTCAGCAGCTTACTGCATAAAGATATATACAGCCACCGCTAGAGGGAGCTCAGGAGCTTACTGCATACAGATATATACAGCCAACACTAGAGGGAGCTCTGACGCTTGCTATATACAGATATTGTCACGAGGGTATCAAGAGCCACGTCTGACTCCGTTATACCCGGGGTCAGGAAGTCGCAGCGGGTGGCTGCGCGCTCTATATCTAAACATCATGTTGTCTTTTAGTGATTGTTTTCTGTGTTTGCCTTGCTATCCTTTTTGTCTCTCTCAGGGATCCGTAGCTTCTCCTCCTCAGCTGTTTCTTGTCTGCCACTCCCTACCTCCTTATATTCTCCCCTCACACTTCTCTAGTTGCCAGTTATAGAGCTTCCTGCCTGGACATCTATACTGACCCACTGGAGTGGTTAATCCTGGTTGTCGTTCCTGAGTGCTACCCTCCGGATCCCTGTTGGGCTTATTGTTGTCTCCTGTTGTCGCCCACCTGGGAATATATGTTGAGTCTGTGTTGTCTGTCCTCCCCTTGGTGTTTTCCCTTAGAGTTAGTGGTGTGGACTAGTGTTCCCATCGCCCTGTTCACTACCTAGGGCTCAGCTCAGGAAAAGCCAGGGCTTTAGGCACGTGATCGGCGTACGGGTGAGGAACCCGTCTAGGGACGTCAGGGCAGCCAGGTGCCAGCCGCTAGGTGAGTCAGGGGTCACCACCTTCCCTCTCACTTGGGCAGGGCCTTCCTCGTTCCCTCCCTCTGTGTCACGTATGTGATAGCCACGCCGACCGTGATATTATAACTGGCCCTTACTTTTTGAGAAAAAAAAATATAAATTTTTATAATTTTTTGTTTGTTGTTTTTTTTTTTTCTCTCTCTACTTAGAATCCAATATGGATCCTATTGATGCCTTGGCAGAACAGCTTCAAAGCCTGTCTTTGGAGGTGGCAGGATTGAAGGCGTCTGTTCTCCAACAACAGCAGCAAATGCAGCAGACCGCACCCCCAGCGGTTGCTATGGGTAACCCGGTTGTCACTGAACCCAAGGTTGCTCTTCCCGACAGATTTTCTGGGGGAAGGGACAAATTTGCGACGTTCCGTGAGGCCTGCAAATTATATTTTAAGTTGCGCCCTTACTCCTCAGGTCATGAAGAACAGCGGGTAGGGATTGTCATTTCCCTGCTTCAGGGGGATCCGCAATCCTGGGCGTTCTCGTTACCCCCTGGTTCTCAGGCTCTTCGGTCAGTGGAGGGATTTTTTGGGGCTTTGGGTCTCATATATGATGACCCTGACCGAGTCGCCCTGGCTGAGTCGAAGTTACGGAGACTCCTACAGGGAGATCGGTCAGCAGAGGAATATTGCTCAGAGTTCCGTAGGTGGGCTACGGATACTCAGTGGAACGACCCGGCTCTCAGGAGTCAGTTCTGCTCTGGGTTATCTGAAAGGGTTAAGGATGCACTGGCGCTGTATGAGACCCCCCTTTCCCTTGATGCTGTTATGTCCCTCTCTATCAGAATAGATAGACGTCTTAGGGAGAGATCGAAAATTCCGGAGCAATTGGTTACCTCTCCCAAGCAACAGTCAGCCTGTACTGACTTAGATGAGCCTATGCAGCTAGGCGGAACTTCTCGTCAGGTCCGTCCTCCCGAGGTTCGCCGTAGGGGGGGGGGGCTTGTTTTTTCTGTGGGGGGAAGGGTCATTTCATTAATGTCTGTCCCTCCTTTCTCAAAAACAAAAGACCGTCGGAAAACTACTAACCCCGGGCTGTGCGGAGGATGTCAGCCGGGGGGTATACGTTTCCTCCATACGAACATCTCAATTTGTGTTACCAGCGGTCATTGTTTTTGGTGTTAAGACGGAGTCTATTTCTGTTTTTCTAGACAGTGGAGCAGGGGTAAACTTGATTGATGCCCATTTTGCCCGCACTATGGGTTTGTCTCTCTGTACGCTGCAGAGACCTATTCCCGTATTCGCTATAGATTCTGCTCCTCTGTCTCAGAGAAACCTCACCCACATTGTTCGTAATTTACACCTTCGGGTAGGGGACCACCATAATGAGTGTCTTTCATGTTACGTTCTGGAGGGCCTCCCCTCTCCGGTGGTATTGGGTCTTCCCTGGTTGGTAGCGCACAATCCAGTGGTGGATTGGCAGGCCAGGGAGATATTGGAGTGGAGTGAGCATTGCAGAGAGAATTGCTTAAATAACAATTGCTTAATCGCCTCCATAGCTTCCCTACCTACATTTATTTCGGACTTTGAGGACGTTTTTTCTGAAAAGGGTTGTCAGAAACTACCACCTCATCGTCCTTATGATTGCCCGGTTAACCTGATTCCCGGGGCAAAATTACCCAAGTCCAGGTTGTATAATCTTTCGGGTCCCGAGAGACAAGCCATGAAAGATTATATCTCCGAGAGTCTGGCTAAGGGACACATCAGACCCTCTTCTTCACCCGTGGCTGCAGGGTTTTTCTTTGTTAAAAAGAAAGATGGGGGTCTGCGTCCTTGCTTAGATTTCCGTGAGTTAAACCAGATAACCATCCGTGACCCATACCCTCTTCCTCTCATTCCTGACCTTTTTAATCAGATTGCGGGTGCTAAGTGGTTCTCCAAACTTGATCTTAGGGGGGCCTACAATCTGATTCGTATCAGGGAAGGGGATGAGTGGAAGACAGCTTTTAACACCCCTGAGGGGCATTATGAAAATCTAGTTATGCCTTTCGGTCTGACCAATGCCCCTGCTGTCTTCCAACATTTCGTTAATGATATTTTTAGTCATCTCATCGGCAGGTTTGTAGTCATATACCTAGATGATATCTTAATTTATTCGGCTGATCTGAAAACACATGAGGTGCATGTCAGGCAAGTACTGCAGGTCCTACGGACGAATAAATTATATGCGAAAATTGAAAAATGTGTCTTCGCTGTTCAGGAATTACAGTTCCTGGGATATTTATTATCTGCTTCAGGTTTCCGCATGGATCCTGGGAAGGTCCAGGCAATTTTAGATTGGGATCTTCCTGAGAACCTTAAAGCCCTACAACGGTTTTTGGGTTTCGCTAATTTCTATAGAAAGTTCATTAAAAATTATTCAGTGATCGTTAAACCCCTTACCGACATGACTAGGAAGGGGACGGAGTTTTCCAAATGGTCTGACGCCGCTAAAGATGCATTTTCCTCTCTAAAGGAGAGGTTTACCTCGGCACCTGTTCTAATTCAACCTGATGTCTCCCAGCCTTTTATTGTCGAGATGCGTCAGAGGTGGGAGTGGGAGCTGTATTGTCTCAGGGTCCGTCTCCTGGCAAATGGCGTCCTTGCGCTTTCTTTTCCAAAAAAATATCTTCTGCGGAGAAGAATTATGATATTGGAAATAGGGAACTGTTGGCGATTAAACTGGCGCTTGAAGAGTGGCGTCACTTCTTAGAGGGAGCAATCCACCCCGTCACGGTGATTACGGATCACAAGAACCTTCTGTACCTAGAATCGGCTAAGCGTCTCACCCCTAGACAAGCTAGGTGGTCGCTATTCTTTACCAGATTTAACTTTGTAATCACCTATCGTCCTGGGGCAAAAAATACCAAGGCAGACGCATTATCTCGTAGTTTCCCTGGAGGGGGTAATGTTTGTGATCCGGTACCTATTTTACAAAGAGGAGTGGTTGTCTCTGCTGTACACTCTGTTCTAGAGGGAAAGGTGTTAGAGGCTCAGGGGGACGCCCCGGCCTCTTGCCCCTCAGAGAAATTGTTTGTACCGTTAAACCTGCGTCTTGAATTATTAAAAGAACATCATAATTCGGCACTTGCTGGACACCCGGGTAGTAAAGCAACCTTGGAGCTTTTATCTCGTCGTTTTTGGTGGCCAAGGTTGCGTCAGGATGTAATGGATTTTGTGTCTACTTGTTCTACTTGTTCACGCGCGAAAGTCTCTCATACACGTCCAACAGGGTCTTTATTGCCACTTTTCATCCCCAATAGGCCATGGACACATCTGTCAATGGATTTCATCACTGACTTACCGTTGTCGGCGGGTAAAACAGTTATCTTGGTAGTAGTAGACAGGTTTAGCAAAATGGTACACTTTATTGCGCTACCTGCACTTCCTAATGCTAAAACTCTCGCTCAGGTGTTTATCAGTGAAATCGTGAAGCTTCACGGGGTCCCTTCCGATGTGGTTTCGGATCGGGGAACCCAGTTTATTTCTAAGTTTTGGAAAGCTTTTTGTTCCCGTTTGGGGGTTCACTTGTCCTTTTCCTCAGCTTTCCATCCTCAGTCGAATGGACAGACTGAGCGTACCAACCAAAACCTAGAAACATATTTAAGGTGTTTTGTGTCTGAAAACCAAGAGTTGTGGTCATCATATTTACCGTTAGCTGAGTTTGCCATAAATAATCATTATCAGGAGTCCACTGGCAAGTCACCATTCCTTGGTGCATACGGTTTTCATCCCCAATTTTGTACTTTCAAAGAGGGGGGGTCTTCTGGGGTTCCCGAAGAGGAAAGGTTTTCTTCATCTCTTTCATCGGTATGGCAGAAGGTGCAAGTTAACTTGAAAAAGATGAGTGGTAAATATAAATGCATGGCCGATAAGAAACGGTCGCCAGGTCCGGACCTAGGAGTGAATGACTATGTGTGGTTGTCTACTAGGAATATTAAGTTGAAGGTTCCTTCTTGGAAACTGGGTCCTAGGTTCATTGGTCCCTATAAAATAGTAGCCGTCATTAACCCTGTGGCTTTTCGCCTGGAGCTACCTCAGACTTTTAAGATCCATAACGTCTTCCATAAATCGTTACTCAAGAAGTATGTTCCACCTCTAGAACCATCGCCGCTGCCACCTCCTCCTGTCATTGTGGCTGGTAATCTGGAGTTTCAAATTGCCAGAATTGTTGATTCTCGTCGGGTCCGCCGCTCTCTTCAGTATCTGGTGCATTGGAGGGGTTACGGTCCCGAGGAAAGAATGTGGGTTCCAGCGTCAGAGGTAAACGCCAACAGGTTAATTCAGACTTTCCATGCCTCTCATCCGGAGAGACCTGGTCCTGAGTGTCCGGAGGCCCCTCGTGAAAGGGGGGGTACTGTCACGAGGGTATCAAGAGCCACGTCTGACTCCGTTATACCCGGGGTCAGGAAGTCGCAGCGGGTGGCTGCGCGCTCTATATCTAAAGATCACGTTGTTTCTTTGTGATTGTTTTCTGTGTTTGCCTTGCTATCCTTTTTGTCTCTCTCAGGGATCCGTAGCTTCTCCTCCTCAGCTGTTTCTTGTCTGCCACTCCCTACCTCCTTATATTCTCCCCTCACACTTCTCTAGTTGCCAGTTATAGAGCTTCCTGCCTGGACATCTATACTGACCCACTGGAGTGGTTAATCCTGGTTGTCGTTCCTGAGTGCTACCCTCCGGATCCCTGTTGGGCTTATTGTTGTCTCCTGTTGTCGCCCACCTGGGAATATATGTTGAGTCTGTGTTGTCTGTCCTCCCCTTGGTGTTTTCCCTTAGAGTTAGTGGTGCGGACTAGTGTTCCCATCGCCCTGTTCACTACCTAGGGCTCAGCTCAGGGAAAGCCAGGGCTTTAGGCACGTGATCGGCGTACGGGTGAGGAACCCATCTAGGGACGTCAGGGCAGCCAGGTGCCAGCCGCCAGGTGAGTCAGGGGTCACCATCTTCCCTCTCACTTGGGCAGGGCCTTCCTCGTTC
Source organism: Bufo bufo (assembly GCF_905171765.1). Lineage (NCBI taxonomy): Eukaryota > Metazoa > Chordata > Amphibia > Anura > Bufonidae > Bufo > Bufo bufo. The sequence continues at coordinate 10,942,734 of NC_053389.1, forward strand.
CCTCCCTCTGTGTCACGTATGTGATAGCCACGCCGACCGTGATAGATATATACAGTACATCCACGACTAGGTGGAGCACAGGAGATTACTACATACAGATATATACAGCCACCACTAGAGGGAGCTCAGGACATTACAACATACAAATATATACAGTAACCACTAGAGGGAGCTCAGGAGATTACTACATACAGATATATACAGCCACCACTACAGGGAGCTCAGGAGATTACTACATACAGATATATACAGCCACCACTAGAGAGAGCTCAGGAGATTACTACATACAGATATATACAGCCACCACTAGAGGGAGCTCAGGACATTACTACATACAGATATATACAGCCACCACTAGAGGGAGCTCAGGAGATTACTACATACAGATATATACAGCCACCACTAGAGGGAACTCAAGAGATTACTACACACAGATATATACAGCCACCACTAGAGGGAGCTCAGGAGATTACTACTTACAGATATATACAGCCACCTTTAGGGGGAGCTCAGGAGATTATTACATACAGATATATACAGCCATCACTAGAGGGAGCTCAGGATATACTAAATACAGATATATACAGTCACCACTAGAGGGAGCTCAGGAGATTACTACATACAGATATATACAGCCACCACTAGAGGGAGCTCAGGAGATTACTACATACAGATATATACAGTCACCACTAGAGGGAGATCAGGAGATTACTACATACAGATATATACAGCCACCACTAGAGGGAGCTCAGGAGATTACTACATACAGATATGTATAGACACCACTAGAGGGAGATCTGGAGATTACTACATACAGATACAGTCCTAAACAAAAGTTTAAGACCACTTGAAACATGGCAAAAAATCATATTTTACATTGTTGGATCCTAACAAGGTTCCAAATAGAGCTTCAACATGCAACAAGAAGAAATGAGAGTGAGACAAAACATTTTTTGAGCATTCAATTAATTGAAAATAACGATTAAACTGAAACAGGCTGTTTTTCAGCTGATCCAAATTTTTGGACCACATGCCTATAAAAGGCCAAATCTGTGCAAAGATGTGGATTCATTGTCATTTTCTGTCAGGTAGTCACACGTTGTGATGGCAAAAGCAAAAAAAAACTCTCCCTTTTTGAACGTGGTCGGTTGTTGAACTGCATAAGCAGGGTCTCTCACAGCGCGCCATCGCTGCTGAGGTGGGACGCAGTCAGACAGTTATTTGGAATTCTTAAATGATCCTGAGGGTTATGGAACAAAAAAGTCAAGTGGAAGACCCAAAAAAATGTCATCAGCACTGAGCCGGAGGATCCAATTGGCTGTCCGTCAAGACACTGAACGATCCTCGACCCAAATTAAGGCCCTTACTGGTGCTGACTGCAGCCCCATAACTATCAGATGGCATCTGTGATTGAAGGGCATCAAAAACAAAAATCATCTTCAAAGAACTCGTCTCCTTGAACGCCACAGAACTGCTCGTTTGGACTTTGCAGGAGAGCACTAAACATGGGACATTCAAAGGTGGAAGAAAGTTTTATTCTCTGATGAGAAAAAATGTAACCTTGATGGTCCTGATGGTTTCCAACGTTACTGGCATGACAAGCAGATCCCACCTGAGATGTTTTCTACGCGCCACAGAGGAGGGGGGCGCCAAATTGGTCTGGGGTGCATTTTCCTTCAGTGGAACAATGGAGCTTCAGGAAGTGCAGGGGCGTCAAACGGCCGCTGGCTATGTCCAGATGTTGCAGAGAGCATTCCTCATGACTGAGGGCCCTCGTCTGTGTGGTAACGACTGGGTTTTTCAACAGGACAGCGCTACAGTACACAATGCCCGCAGGACAAGGGACTTCTTCCAGGAGAATAACATCACTCTTTTGGCCCATCCTGCGTGTTCCCCTGATCTAAATCCAATTGAGAACCTTTGGGGATGGATGGCAAGGGAAGTTTACAAAAATGGACAACAGTTCCAGACAGTAGATGGCCTTCGTGCGGCCGTCTTGGAGAAATGTTCCCACTTACCTCATGGAAACGCTTGCATCAAGCATGCCAAAACAAATTTTTGAAGTGATCAACAATAACGGCGGAGCTACTCATTACTGAGTTCATGTTTGGAAGTTGGATTTCTGTTTTCGGGGGGTTTAGTTTTTTTTTGGAGGTGTGGTCCTAAACCTGATCAGCTGAAAAACAGCCTGTTTCAGTTTATTCCTTGTTTTCATTAAATTGAATTCTCAAAAAATGTTTTGTCTCACTCCCATTTCTTCTTGTTGCATGTTGAAGCTCTACTTGGAACCTTGTTAAGATCCAGCCATGCTAAATAGGTTTTTTTTTTTTTTTGCCATTTTTCAAGTGGTCTTAAACTTTTGATCAGGACTGTATTTACAGCCACCACTAGAGGGAACTCAGGAGATTACTATATACAGATATATACAGACACCACTAGAGGGAGCTCAGGAGATTACTACATACAGATATATACAGCTACGACTAGGGGGAGCTCAGGAGATTACTACATCCAGATATATACAGCCGCCACTAAAGGAAGCTTAGAAGATTTCTGCATAAATATATATATATATATATATATATATATATATATATATACACAGCCACCACTAGGGGTAGCTCAGGAGAGTACTACATACAGATATATATAGACACCACTAGAGGGAGATGTGGAGATTACTACATACAGATATATACAGCCACCGTTAGAGTGAGCTCAGGAGATTACTACATACAGATATATACATCCACCACTAGAGGGAGCTCAGGAGATTACTACATACAGATATATACAGTCACCACTAGAGGGAGCTCAGGAGATTACTACATACAGATATATACAGCCACCACTAGAGGGAGCTCAGGAGATTACTACATACAGATATATACAGCCACCACTAGAGAGGGCTCAGGAGATTACTACATATAGATATATACAGCCACCACTAGAGGGAGCTCAGGAGATTACTACATACAGATATATACAGCCACCACTAGAGGGAGCTCCGGAGATTACTACATTCAGATATATATAATAAATTGAAGTGGGGCACACTCTAAAAGCATAAGGATCTTTATTAATACACAATTAGTAACAGTTAATAAGTTGTTCACAATAAAATGTCGGCATGGATAAGATGATAATGGGTAAGAAGTGGCAGATACACTGTTAGTAACAGTAAAATAGATGATACAATTATAGACACAATAAATGAGTGAAAAAATAAAAAATATATTAAATCGGATAATATGATAAATATAGATCCCAATAGTATAGATACCATAAGAGGGAAAAATGTTGTATTCGAATGTCTGATGATAATTGTATGGGATAATTCTCTGGTTATGCTTAATAAATTACTCCATGTGTGGTAAGGAGTCCCAATAATACATATGATCCTCTCCTTATAGCCAGTCCTTTATAGCAACTCAGATAGTCAAAGTTCCGAACAAAAGCAGCCTGTAGAATTTTGTTAAATAATGATTAGGCTGTTTGCGTGCACAGCGGCGTCCCGCTGTATTTCATATGGAAAGCGATCGCTAGTGAGAGAACTGCAAGATCTTACCCGAGGGTCTTTGTATGCTGGATGGTGAGCCCTCGACTCGGAGTGTCTCTCCTAACTCCGGTCTCAAGGGCTGGTATCCGGATTCAAATTTGGCGCCAATGAGGTTGGTTTGCTCCACGAGGTTTAGTTGTATACCGTATCGTGGCGTTCCAATCACCTCGGCGGTCCGCTGGTTAAGTAGTTATATCCGGATTCCAAATTTCCTCGGTCTTGCGATGTCTCTCTTCCTGATGGGGGGATTTACACCAGACGCGTTTCGGGGATTTAGAAATGACCCCTTCCTCAGTGGAAGGGGTCATTTCTAAATCCCCGAAACGCGTCTGGTGTAAATCCCCCCATCAGGAAGAGAGACATCGCAAGACCGAGGAAATTTGGAATCCGGATATAACTACTTAACCAGCAGACCGCCGAGGTGATTGGAACGCCACGATACGGTATACAACTAAACCTCGTGGAGCAAACCAACCTCATTGGCGCCAAATTTGAATCCGGATACCAGCCCTTGAGACCGGAGTTAGGAGAGACACTCCGAGTCGAGGGCTCACCATCCAGCATACAAAGACCCTCGGGTAAGATCTTGCAGTTCTCTCACTAGCGATCGCTTTCCATATGAAATACAGCGGGACGCCGCTGTGCACGCAAACAGCCTAATCATTATTTAACAAAATTCTACAGGCTGCTTTTGTTCGGAACTTTGACTATCTGAGTTGCTATAAAGGACTGGCTATAAGGAGAGGATCATATGTATTATTGGGACTCCTTACCACACATGGAGTAATTTATTAAGCATAACCAGAGAATTATCCCATACAATTATCATCGGACATTCGAATACAACATTTTTCCCTCTTATGGTATCTATACTATTGGGATCTATATTTATCATATTATCCGATTTAATATATTTTTTATTTTTTCACTCATTTATTGTGTCTATAATTGTATCATCTATTTTACTGTTACTAACAGTGTATCTGCCACTTCTTACCCATTATCATCTTATCCATGCCGACATTTTATTGTGAACAACTTATTAACTGTTACTAATTGTGTATTAATAAAGATCCTTATGCTTTTAGAGTGTGCCCCACTTCAATTTATTATATTATTCACTTTTTTCAGACCGGGTGTTGTCTGTTAGTGGGAGCACCTCTGTTTGGATCTCCACCCTATTTTAGTGCGACATTCTTCTCGTTATACATTCAGATATATACAGCCACAACTAGAGGGAGCTCAGGAGATTACTACATACAGATATATACAGCCACCACTAGAGGGAGCTCAGGAGATTACTACATACAGATATATACAGCCACCACTAGAGGGAGCTCAGGAGATTATTACATACAGATATATACAGCCACCACTAGAGGGAGCTCAGGAGATTACTACATACAGATATATACAGCCACCACTAGAGGGAGCTCAGGAGATTATTACA